>NC_143389.1:328597-482896 GCF_980474605.1 Leiobunum rupestre
TCCTATATTGAGATTAAGAGGGCGTGTTCTTTCGTCATAATGCGCTTTACTTATATCTTGGGCATTTTTCACTCTGTTTTTAACTTATTTATACGCTGCATGCAATTCTTGAGTAAACGGAGTGGGGTCATTGTTTGTTTCATCTAATTCAAATGGGAGGGGGTCACCAGGTAACCGCGCTTCTCGGCCAAAATTTAAATAAAAGGGAGAGAAACCAGTGCCATCATTTGGGCTACTGTTCATAGCTAAGCGTAATAAAGAAATATTTTGGTCCCAGTCACGGTGATCATTACCAATATAGGTAGCTAACAGACGACCGACCACTGGATTATAGCGCTCTGTGGCGTTACTTTGGGGATGATAAAGGCTGGTAAAACTATGTTTAATTCCTAATAGGGTATTCACTTCTCCAAAAATATCGCTGATAAATTGGGGTCCATTATCGGAAATTATACGAAGGGGCATTCCATATCTGCATATTACTTGATCTAGGAAGGCTTTTGCTATATTCACGGCGGTTGCTTGAACTAGGGGTATAATTTCGATGGCTTTTGTAAAGTAATCTACCATAACTAATAATTGAGTGTTACCAGAAGGGGAAGGGGGGAACGGTCCAATGAGATCTAACCCAACTAATTCCCATGGCCTATGCAGGATACAGCTCATCATTAAACCTGCCTTTTTTCTTCTCTCGGTCTTGGTTCTTTGACATATTACGCAAGTGCGAACATACTCTTCTATCTCCCTTCTCATCCCTTCCCAATAATATTTCGCTTTAATTCGGTGGTAGGTTTTATCCATCCCCATAGGTCTCAAAGAAATTTTTCTTTGCGGAAGGGGGTACTACTAGCCGGGGATAAAAATCGTTCTCGGTAGGTTTCGTGTAAATTAATCTGTTTAATTTTACATATTTGGGGTGTTGCGCAACCAACTCGGGGTCATCATAAAGAACGGTTAACTCGGGGTCTTCTTTCTGTTTACTTTCCCATTGTTTATGATCTAAAACCGTAATTATAGTCTCTTGTGGAAGGGGGTCGGTTTGTATCGCTAAGAGGTGTTCTGGAAATAAATCGGGATCTGAACTATAGGGAATTTCATCTATCAAAAATCTATCGTCCGTGATTTCTTCGGAATCGGGGGATGGATTTTCGTTCAAATCTTCAATCTGAACTGGGGGAAACGGGTCTGCTAGAGTATGTTTTCTACCGGGTCTGTACACTATATCAAAAGAGAAGTTTTGTAAACTCAATGCCCATCGGGCTAATCTACCGTGGGGATCCTTTAAATTCCATAAGTACTGTAGGGCGGCATGATCCGTTACGACCGTAAAATGGGTCCATTCTAAGTATGATCTAAACTTATAAATCCCGAAAACTACCGCGTAACATTCCCTTTCGGTTATCGAATAGTTTCTCTCGCGAGGGAGGAGGGTTTTACTAGCGTTATAAATAGCGCGGGAGTGGCCATCTTGTTCTTGAACGAGAACGAATCCTAGTCCCGTGGCTGAAGCGTCACAAAACATTTGATATTTTGCCTCCCTAGTGGGGGCGGCTAGAATGGGGGGTTCCATCAGGTTTTCCTTGAGGCGCGCGAACGCTCTTTCTTGGGGTTCTTTCCATTCTCATGGGGAATCTTTCTTACGTAATATATTAAGGGGGGCTGCAATATCCGCGAAGTTCTTTATACATCTTTGGAACCATCCGACTACACCTAGTAAACGGGCCAATTCATCCACATTTGTGGGGGCGGGGTATTTCAATAATGCCTTTATTTTATCTGGGTCGGGCTTAATTCCGTCTCTCCCTACCATATTTCCTAAAATGCTGACTTCAATTTGGGCAAATACGCATTTATCTAAACGCAAAGTTAGGCCTGCAGCTTGAAGGCGGGTAAAAACGTATTCAATGTCTATTAAGTGTCTTTCCCAAGAGGGGGACGCTGTATTGATATGATCCCTATAGACGCTGGTATTAAATCTATTTCTTTCTGAGTGGGGGAAAACCTGGTCCATTAAATGGGCGAATGTAGAAGGACTTCCGACTAAACCAAAGGGCATAACGAGAAACTCATATTTTCCAGAATGGGTGATAAAGGCCGTTTTTTCTATTGATTTTGGTTCCATTCCCACTTGCCAAAATCCGCTAAGGAGATCGAGTGAGGTTATATAAAGGGGATTCCCAATGGCATCTAAAATTTCATCTACATCTGGGTAGGGGTACGTTCTTTTCGTGGTAATCTTATTTAATTTGCGATAATCTACGCAGAAACGAGTATCTCCTGTTTTCTTAACAAATGTGTTTTCCCCGGTTTATTCGTTACAACTTCGGGATGGCTATTAATTAATTCTTGCAACTCTTCTTGTTGGGAAGGATTTAAATTGGGGTTGGGTGGCAAGATTGCGTTAGTGGGGGGAAGAGGGGTAGCCTTCCTCGAGCGGTAGTCTCTATTAGGGGTATGCTCCATTTCATCCCATGTAAAGTTATGGCTAACATTCCGACGGGGATTGAGAAGATGCCCTGCATGGCATTACAAAAATCTAATCCTAGGAACATGGCGAATTTAGATTGATCCATTACGTAAAATAGGAAATCGAGACTGGGGCCTACTCTATCATGCAACTGGGACCTCCTGCTTTTACAGGGTTGCCATATGACGCGGAGGCGAAGGTCTTGCGGGGGAGGTTACTGAAATCGTGATGGGGATAAAACTTCTGGGCTACTTCTAACATTACGTATGAGCACGCTGCGCCCGTATCTATCATCGCTGAAATACGGCCGTGGGGGTAATAAATGGCCAAGCTAGTCGTACCGGGGATATGATATTGGACTGTATGGATATTAGTTTCGCCAGGCCGCAATTCTACTACGGTCTTTGGTCTAACGCTCTGATTTGAATTCGAATGAATAGGGGGCCCGCTTAGATTTTGATTTAATGTTTGGGTCTGATATCTACTTAAATTAGTGAGGCATTCTCGAGCATAATGATCAGGAGAGTTGCATAAAAACAATTACGGATTGGGTTGAACGTTACTACATTTGGAGGCGTACCTCTATTAATGGGGTCAGGGGGGTATATCACGGTTGAAAAGGTGGTCTCAGATTATCTTGCCGATTTGTCGGTTGATAATAGGGTTTTTTATTCGGACATTCAAATACTTGGTGACCCTCTTCGTTACAATAATTACAAAATAAAGGTTGGTTTAATTGGGGAGGTTTTATTTTTTCTAAGACTCCCATTGCCGGTTGCAATTGCGTCATAACTAACATTAATTCTCTTACGCTCTCGCATGTTTTAAGGTTCAGAAGGGCTTCATATTCGGGGCATAATCCAAACACTATCTGTTGTAACTTCATCATTTCCGGCGGTGGGTGGGGTAATTAGGCGTATTTTCATTGGGGCCATGTTTTCGGTTTTGGATATCCCGACCAATTTTACGGGCATATGTTTCATCGATAAAGGTTTCTTTAAAAAGGGTTTCGAACTGTTCCCAGGTTTGGAATTGGCTACAGCTTTCCCGATACCATAACTTCGCTTTCCCTTCTAACACTATAGGGAGGTGGGTTAATAACTCGTCGGCTGAAGCTTGGTCCGCGATTGCGTATTCATATAGAGTTTTTAAGAAATCTATGGGGTCGCTTCCGTCGCTGCCGTTAAATCGGACTTTTATCGCGGGGAGTTTTAAGGAGCTCTGCCGTCTAAAATAACTGGGATCCTCG
This sequence comes from Leiobunum rupestre, assembly GCF_980474605.1. Classification (NCBI taxonomy): domain Eukaryota; kingdom Metazoa; phylum Arthropoda; class Arachnida; order Opiliones; family Sclerosomatidae; genus Leiobunum; species Leiobunum rupestre. The sequence continues at coordinate 332,314 of NC_143389.1, forward strand.
CGGTGTGAAATTCTTTGGGACGCGGGCGGAGGCGGGGGGTGGAAACTCACATTTCTTAAGGGAGTTCTTAGATCGCGCCGCGGGTCCGCTCCTTCCCCGTTTAGGGTAAAATGGGGGCCCTGCCTAATTCCCTTAACCCGCGTTCTATCTCGTTACGGTACCGGTTTCTCTAATCTGAGTATGGATCGTACGCGCTTTTCGGGATGGTTTCCTGCGGGGCATCTATCCTATTACTTCGGGGATAAATATGGATGGGGCGCGGATCGTTCGCGCCGTCTGGTGTGGAGGTTTGATACGGGACGGTAGGGTTGTTATCACCGATGGATTTAACTAAGGTTTCTCCGATCGACTCTATTCTGGCTGTCTTTCTCTCTACTTCCTCTAAAACGGCGGTATTTTGTTGGGATAATTGCTGGCCTAACTGCGCTATGCTCTCGTCTTTTTGACGGGCTAAATCTCGGAGATATTGAACTAACTATTGTTCGGGAGATTTTACTGTAAAAGTGGCCGATTTAACTCTCTGGTTCGGGGGCTCGGTTTCGTTTTCCGACGATTCCGGGGACGCTGCTGGGGCTTTTCTTTGATCTCTAATTGAGGAGGCTATATCACGCAGCGATTCATTTAACGCTTGGTTCTACTGATAAGCTTTATCCCGCATCGCTCTATTCTGCTGCATTAAGGCCTGTAACGCTGGGTCTGGCATACGAGGAGGGGGTGGTCTTTTAACTATTAACTGTTCTATTATTTCATTTATAAACGCCCACATAAATCTACACGGGGTTTTGATCAAGGGGCCTCTTTTAATCCAAATTAACGACACGGCGGTCATAAATGTACTCACGAAATAAACAGCCATATAGGGGAACATATCCATTACTAGCCAATAAAGGTTCTCTATTACGTCATAGGCTAACATTTTGCCTTTTAATTCTGGGGTCTTTTTATCAATTAAATATCCGACACTATCGGGTTTTGGAAAATATGGGAAATTTTCAATCAAGTGGTGGTTCATTCGCCACAACCTATATCAGCTTACAAACTAGGTACATAAATTTTAAACAATTAACATGCGGAAATACGTGCTAATATATAAAAAAGTTTGGGGGTACTCTTTGGGTTTCGTTACGGCACTTAAAAGTTCTGGATAACTTGTACGGGAGATAAGTATACTTTTTTAAAAATAATACGCGTTCTCTAGGACAAAATAAAGTAATATGGGAATCTTACGGGGGAGAGGGGTAGAAATATCAATTAACGTTTCAAACAATAAATCTCATCAGTTCCTTTTAATCACTGTCCATCCGGTGGCGCCATTATATTACCCCTTCACCCCGCGCCTATATCGATTATTATTTACGATACGTAGCAGTGCGTCGATGGCAATAAGTAAAAGAAAGATGATGATATCGGACAGTAATTAGGATGCTCAATGAAATTCTCGATTGAAATGCTTTTATTGACAGATAATAATAACACAAAAAATTGCAAAAATAAACAAAAATTTAAAAATGGGATTTCTTACTCAAATCTTCCGTATCTTCGGGATACTTGGCTGCCATGATAATGGTTATACACTCAAAATGGGGGCGATTAAATAAAATAGAGAAATAACTTGCGTTAGGCGCTTAAATTTAATATTATAATACTATTAATCGGGGAGAGCTCATAACTATACTGGCGTGGTAAGGTAAAAATCTGTTAAGATACTTTTTTGGGTTGGGGGCTTGGTTTTTATACGGGTTGGAATAAAGGGGTATTGTTCGGGGCTCTCGACACGGGGCTTTTCTCGCTATCGAGACAGGATATTTACAAAACACTAACTTGGTATTGAAGGAATTATTAGGGAGTATTGATTTAACAGGGTTTTAGGGGCTCTAGACTCAATCTTTTAACCTGTCGGGGATTAGCGTATATTCTTAAACGTAGTTTTTTCGTTTCAGGGGATAGTAAGGGGGGGTTTCCAAGGAAATTTTCAACGTTACGATTTTCGCTGTCAGGGTATGTTGTCTTCTATTCGCTGGCTCTGTTTCTTGATGTCTCGAATATCGGGTTACTGCAAAGCGACGTGGACAACTTTATTTCTTTGTGGCCGCTCTTCGATTTACGGGTTTCCGGGTGACGGGAGCTTCCGGATTACGGGGTTCCGAATTTCGCAAGACACACGCACACTTGCTTCTAAAGAAGGGGAATGGAACCCAGGAATGTCCTTTGCCAGTGGAATGATACTTCGACGACAGTGGATTTGGAGGGGTGACTTTGGTTGACTCGATCTGCTGATAGTTTTTACCACACCGGGGAAAATGTTCTTGGATTTAGGGATTCATTTCAAATTAAACGCTATGGGCATTTCGCATCTTTTATTGGGACATCGGAGACTACGTTCTTGGGATATCGCGGCCTAAGCCCGGACTGGTTTGGGGATCTCTTCTAGTTCCGATTCTGATCCTGTCCAAAAAAAACTTAACTTCTCCTTTGCGTTCTCTGGTTTTGTTTATCTGGCGGAAACGGATAAATTCACGAACCACTTTCAATTATCATAACAAATTCGATTAACTGTTTATTTATGGATAATTTCACGACTATGTCATATGCAACTTATAAGTTTTTGTTTTGGATAATTTTTGGATATGGATATAAAATAAATGAACATAAAATTTCCTATACAAACGCCGAGCCCTACTTAAAAATTACACGCTATCTTCGAAGCCTGAGAGATAATTCAACGAATATCGCGTTTTAAACTTATGAAGTTTTAAGAGACAAAGGCTGGGATAAAGAAGCTATACTAGTATACAAACAGTACTTCCAATGGCAAAGGGTGGCCCAAATTCCTATAAAACATTTTGCAGGCCGAGAAATCTAGTTAGTATATATTTTACATTTATTTAACGCTTCTCTTTAAAAAGGACTTATTTTTTACAATTTTTTTATTTCATATTTTTAAAAAACAAAAATCCACCACGGAATGATTTAGAAACTTAAAATAACTTGTACTTGTGTTGATATTAACAGTTTTTTACCAAAACGTATAATTTAAATTTGTTGGCAAGTCTGTTTGATAATTTGTTTTACAACAAAAATTACTTAAACCTTTTTTATATATATCTGGACTTAAAACTTATACAAATTCTAATAATTTAGGTAAGCATCGAAAATATTATTTAGCAATGTATATATTTCGTAGAACCTTCAATTAGCCTTCTGTTGTGGAGATAACGAAAGAGAAATATAATTAAGAGCAAGCGCGCGCTGTAAACTCCAATAATCACCTGGTATGCAGCGCTACTCTCCGTGAAGCGGCGATAATTGGAACTTAACAACGCAATGACTTATTATATCCCTACACGTTCTAAATATTGGTTTAGACCGACGATATGTAAAAGTTAAATTAAGATGAGAGTCACTGCTATTCTCAATTGGACTAATATAACACAACGTGAAAAATAATAAGATTGATTTTGGGGGTGAGAGCACTTAAAGTTATTAGAAATCAAATGTCATTTGCTTTAGTTATTATTTGTGATGTAATGCCAAACACTTTTGCCTATTGAAGAAATATATAACTTAATTCTTAAGGCGTGTACTAGAAATACTCCAACTCTCCTGGCTTTCAACGGCTTTTTGCGCTGCGACTTTTAAACTGCATTGTTTTCCATTCATAATGTACCTACTTTTTATTGAAAATATTGATTTTTGTTAAAAACGTTCAAGGTTATGAGATGTACCGGGTACATTTAATGGCGGTTATAAAAACGGTTTAAGCGTTCTTCTTCCATCGTTGATCACATTATACTGGCGACGCAGATGTCCGAGATTAATCTTGGACATTCGTATTTTGTCTTAACAAAACGGGTGAATTAAACCATTTACATAAAAAACAAGTAAAACAACGTTTCGTATGTTTAACATTAGTAAAATTTGAAAACGTTTTATTATTTTCCATGTTATATTTAAAGTATGTAAATAATATACCACATACAAAGAGTTTGGTTCACCATGAAAGGACTTAATTATCGTTTCTTAATTTACTAAAACTGATGTAAAATGAAAACAGAGATATAAAATTAAATTATTGTGCTCTTTCCTCTTGACCTTAAAGAGTCTTCTTTTAACCGACTTTATAAAACAGCTTTAACAAAACAGCATTCAGCACAAGGTTATTATCGTAACAGTTAACTTATGATTTTATCATTATTACGATAATGTCTTTGTACATTTTTTATAAAAATATTTAAACGGCTTGACAATCAGTAATTTTCACATATCTTTACCCAGAGTTGTAAGTGAGAAAATTTTAAGAAAATTGCCAAGAAAATTAACAACTCTTTTATAACCTCTTACCCAGGTAGCAACATCACGTACGTATTTCGTGTTTTATCGAGGTATTTAAAACGTATACGAAACACGTTTGGTAAACGTCACCAGTTAGCACGTGTTTCACCACGTAGTTTTTCAGTGTTAAATAACGCATACATTTAGATTAGAAAAAGCGCTTATTAACTTCAAAAAGCATTTATTTTGAAAACAATTACCGTCTTTTTTATTTAAATTATACAGTATAAATAAGAGATTTTGCGTGTATTAACGAGTTTTTTGTGTATTTAGAGGTTAGTTTCCGTTAATTCAGATATTATTTCGAGTAGATTAATTTCATATTTTTCGTGTATGAATCGTTTTTTTTTCGTTGGTAAATCAGTTATTTTGCGTGCATTTATTATTTATTTTGTTTACATTAATTGGTTATTTTGTGTGCAATAATAAGTTTGGTTTGTGTTAATTAGTTGCCTATTTTGGGTGCATTAATTGAATATTTTGCGCATCATTTCGCTATTTTTGGTGCATTAATTGTTTATTTGTTTAATTATGTGATGAAAATAAATAAATAAAGTTAAAAAAGGTACACATTACACAATGAGTTTTTGTATTATTCTAGATAGAATAAGTTTTTGGGATACAACACATTTATTTATTTATTGTGTTTTATATTGATAAATAATTTGGTCAATAGTACAAATCTAAATTTTCCTTAACTATTTGACTAGAATGCATAAAACGTAAAAAGATATTTTGAGGAATATCAGAAACAACTTCAAATCAGTATTTCTTAAATAGATCTCCATCCATTATAATTCTGCCCAATTATATTACCAAATGTATGTGAAGGACGTACGTCACGAAAATTAAATATATACTTATAATACTTTTTATTAAATTAATGAATAGACCTCAGATAAGAAGTTTTTCAAGATATAATTATAAATCGCTTTTGAATTCTTGAAATGGAGATATTTTGAGCGTTTAAAGTCAAACAATCTTTCGGAAAACAGAACGCCATAAATGGAAATCCGCGTTATACAAGAATTTAATATACATTTAAAATAATAGACTAATATATTCGAAATAATATCTTCGTGCATGAAAAATGAGCGCTTATTATTTGAAAAAACCTCTAATTGTATGCCAAATATTCGCTTAATACACGAAAACTAACTGCATATCTTACGCAAAATAACCTATTAATACACGGAAAATATCTAATTATTTCACGCAAAATAACAAATTAATGCACGACAGCAACTTATTAATGCACGCAAAATATCCAATAATTGCACGGTAAAGAAGCGTTTAACACACGAAAATAGCAAATTAATGTACCGAAATAATCTCTTAATGCATGAAATTTAACCTCTAAATACACGAAAAATATTTCCTTACTACACGCCAAATAGCAGCTTAATACCGTGCGATTTAAAATAATTTAAACTTAATAAGCGAATTGTATTATCCGTTAGTGCGCATAATTTAACACTTAAAAATACCTGGTGAAACACGTGCTAACTGGAGACATGATCTATGTTTACCAAACGTGTTTTTGCAAGTTTTAAAAAGACGTAGTATGTACGTGTTGTTAAATGTTAATACCTGTAATCGGCCGAAACCCACTAGAATATCCGAATTTGTTTCTTTAAAAGGTAAAAACTTTATCTTTAAATTTTATTTTGCATAAACAAAGATCCGCCCAATGGAAGGTTTTATAAAGGAACCATCACTTCTCTACGCCACTGGTTATTTGTCCACATTTTGAAACGAAATTACCAATCTACTGATATATCCGGTATAGCAGAAGCACGTGTAAATTATTCATAAATCTACGTGATCACAACGTAAAGCTTAACACTTTTTCAACCTAGTTATTAATCTACTATTAATATGCGAAAAACTAACAGTCTGCAAATCTTGTAATAATTATACCTTACCTTTAAGTATGAAACACGTGTAGTGAAACACATGACTGAATAAGTGTCTTATATACAAGTATATATTTTACTCAACACGGAATATAAACGATGAATACAAAATATCAACCTTATATTCACGTGTTCGTGCTACCTGGGTACTAATTGTTAAGGGTTAATTAAAACAGGAAATTTTCATTTAAGGTATATTTATATCTGTTTTTAAAAAAACCAAAGATGCATAATTTATTAATTTGGTCAAATCTTTACTTTAAAGAAATGTAACTTTTAAAAATCACTAAAAACAGTTGAAACCACGAACTTGCGCATTTGATATGTGGGTCAGTCGAGGTCATATAACGTATCGTCGATTAATCAAAATTAAATGGTTTAATCAAATGCGTTTTCGCATTCTCTGATTGGAAAAAATAAAGAAACAGAAAGTTGATTTTGTTTCAATATAACATGTTATGATATTTAAGTGCTTAAAACAATCCTTGGTTTCACTTTTTAACACGGTAGATTAAACTTAAATCTTTATTAATAGCCGTTTAAACTAAACAATTTAAAAGCTTAGGTTGAAATATAGATTAATATTCAAATAAAAGAGGAGATACTTAAAAATATTTTAAATTGTAGAATATTTTTATCGGGGTCCCTTTTAAAACCACGTTTTAAGTCTTAACATATAATTAATGACGGCTTATTAAATCATATTCCCGAAATTTTTTACTTCAATTTGAAAAACAATTTAATGTTAACGTAAATAAGGCAAGCAATAGACCAATATAGCGGTGATGTGTGTTTTTGTCATGAGGATGAACTTTGAAAAGGCGAGGTTCCATTGAGAACCACCTTTCGTTTAATTCATTCGGGAAAGGCGGGATTTCATTTCATCAAACTCCGCCTTCGAAATTATGTAAAAGTAACGGCGCATGTGGTTTCTACCGCTACTATGCGTTGCTCGGTCGTTCAAAGGCCTATTTTGCAATTAAAATATTTTTCTTTACTTTTAAGCCAGATGTTAAATTGATAATAAAATAACTTTTAAATTTCAAGTTTAGACAAAAGCTTTAGCATTTTTAAAGTAAACCAACGATGTCTCTTAGCAAATTATCCAAATTTAGTCTATTGACAATGATAATATACAATTCTTTAGAACGTGAATAACCATTCCTCTAAGGAAGAACCTGGAGGAAAGATTCAATTAAAAAGAACTAAATTGTCTAATTAAATGTACATTTTACCTCCACAACACATACAAATTGAACGTTTTCTTCGCAGTTGATTTAAAATAACCCACCCTTGAATTGTACATAAGCCCATAATTTTTATGCTTTTTGTAAGGTCAATATTAAGATTTTATTAAGCAACGGTTCACGTAGTTTTACAAGGCGTTAATAATGTTTAAAAAAAATGAAGTCACAATAATAGCACTCTTCATCAGGAATTTATATTTTTTAATTATGACTTTTAAATCACACTGCTTAAAGGAACGCTAGAAAACTTTATGATTGCAATCAAGAAGCGGTTAAAGATACAGACGTTGACGTTGTTGCTACAAAATATCAAAAACGTCCAGTGATTCTTTAGCATGACACCATTATTTTCTAAATTGAAGATCGTTATTTTAATGGAGGAAATATACATGATTATAAAAATAATTTTTATTATAATATTTTGATATATAATCGAATTATATGTGGATGAAATAGGCCATCCAATGAAATCCAGAACTTTCATTTCCAAAACACAGGCGGTAAAATATCCTTATTAACTTTCTATATATAAATAAGTGCAGAGTGAAAAACCGAATAAGTTGTTAGAAAAGATGTGTTTTAAAGAGTGCAGCGTAGAAACCGTTTATTCTGCTGAACTTTGGGGGTTTATTGAAAAAGTTGTATAGATTACGAATACTAAAAGCAATGCGCGTAAGTCTATATTGTCATTTTAAAAGTATGACATTGTTTATATTTAACGCTTAATTTTTTATTCTTATAAAGAGATACAGAAATCTTCTTCAACTTTAGAACGTGGCCTTAAACAGCACTTTTCTGTCATAATCGCACCGTTTTAAAAAAATACATATATTTTTAAAACTCAAAGTGTTGGCTTTTTGTTGAAGTTTTTGTCTTTTTTTTTTCAAAGCGTCGGAAGTTATAATTGTTATTCACAATCTTTTGAATATTGAATACAACAAACGTCATATAGATGACTGTAGCAATTAGATAGTTGGAATGTCTTTAAAGTGGGATTTCTTGAATTAGCTGTTTAAAATATTTTTGAAAATTATTTTGCATTTATTATAGCTGATGATAATTCGGCAACTCACAAAACATCTGCAACGTGGATCGTCGTTCCGTTCGTTGTTAGAGCCACTCCCACATGACCTACTTTCGCAACAGCAATTACTCTAGCACGAAAGGTAGCTCTATCAATCCCAACGAAGCAAAAACAAGTTAATTTGAATAAACTATGTGGAAGTACAAACCATTTTTTGCAGAAATATTTCGCAAAACGTTTTTTACTTAGAAATTAGCTATCCACAGAAATAGTCTTAAGAGAGTATGTTCAAATAAATAAATATTTCTTAGTTAACGTTTTTCGAATAAAAAAGGTTTTTAAGCAAAATGGATCAAAATTAACTATTATCAAATAATAAATAAACTTTTTTCAGTCTTTTAAAAATGGTTTTATAAAGGGCAATAGCTCGAAATGTCTCCAATTAGTAAAATTGTTTAACCATGCGATTTCTCCAGTTTTATTATTTATAGTTTTAATTAAGGTTGGTTATGTAATGATTTGGTGTAGATTTTCACAATAGTTTTTATATTTAGTAATTACTAATTACGAAATTTGTGTCAATAGTTACTAAGGTTATGTCCTAGAGTAACGCATTTTGAATTTGTAAATTAATTCTGGTTTTTAAACTTAGAATCACACTTTTAAAATGTTCCTATTTATCGCTACGTGTTGCTCTATTATTGATCTTTTCTTGTAAAAAATTATGTTTGAATAAAGTAAAAGTAAACTCTATAGTTTAACAATTTTGTCATCAATAATGACACTTCGAAAAAAAGCCATTTGAATTTAGGTCGATTGTGGGTCGATACTTCGGGGAAGAGACTTAACCGCGCCGTGTTTTGGTCTTTACCGCCCGAATAAAATGATTAGGATTTATTTTAAGATAAGCGAAAAACATAGATATTAAAATACATGTAAACAAGGTTTTATTCTGACATATTGAATTAAAAAGAGACAACTTATTTAGTTTATAATAATAAATATCACGAGCTTATTTGCGGATTTGCTCAGTTACCGAAACTTAAGAAAAACGCTGTCACCAATTAGCGTTACATATAAAGATTACACGAAAGTGGCTGTGCCCAAATTACTTTACGTAATAAGTTCGGCAGCCCCATTCCTCTTGTTGACGTCACAAATACACACACCTTAAATCGCAATAACAATAAATCTTTCTTTAAGTATAATGCAAAATTATTGATTGTTTGAACTTATTATGAACGAACAACTTCACCCTACTCTTAATTTAATCAACTGAGGATTGCGGTATAGAATTATGATATTTAACTTAATGTTTAAGCAATCCTTGTTATCATTTAGTCACTCTTGTAAAAAAGCTGCTTTTCTACTTATACGTTTGGTATTTTCTGAAAGGCCCCAAAATATGTCTTTTTGTTTTCCAATTATCAATTATTTTCATTTAATAATTTCTTCCTCTTAAAGTTTCTTAAATCGATACTTATAGTGTTATTATTACAAAACGATTTTGGTAAATTTTTAAAGGGAAAAGTTTGAAGGTAAAAAATGCCTTTTAGAACAGAAAGTGCAATCCAAACGAAGTAAGACATCAAAATTTTTTCCCGAAGGCGAGTTACTATGACAAAATATGTTACCAGATATAAAAATTTCTAATTTTCCTTAGAAATGTTTACTGGGCACCGCAATTATCGTAAAGACAACCGACGAGCAAGCACTCTACAGCAGAAATTTTATCCGCCCAAAACCGCTTTTTCATCACCCTCCCCGTTGACTGTAAGGTAATGGCTGTCAATTTGGGAGACACGTTTAAGAGTCCATATGTTACTAATATAATTGTTTTAATTGCAATATTAATCATTTTTTTGATATTTTGTGGATTTCTAGATAAATTGGAAACTTTTTTCTTTATTTCTTAATAATAACAATAATTTTACCTGGTTTCTAAATTTTTTAATATTAATCATATTTTTCATAATTAATCGATTTCTAGACTTCCGAAAATAATTATTTGTAATTTTTACTTTCTATCCACCAGATTTCAAAAGTGCCCAACCCCTCAAATTTTTTTAAAACTTGAGTCTAATTTTGAATAAAAATTAAGCATAAAATTAAACATAATTAAATTATAATCCATTTTCATAAGGTGTATTGTAAAATTTTCTTATAAAAGTATGAGCTGCATAAAAACCTTAAGGTTAAAATTCGCAAGGTCCTCTGCCCAACCCCCAGTAGCACATGAAATCCGAATTTTAGTCGGATTAAAGTCGGGCAGTCGGTTAAAGGTCGGAGTCGGATTGTGTTCGTCTTGCCGACGCAATGCCGTCTGGTACTAATTCGCTAATTTTTCATCGTAGTTGGGCCGACGACATTTATCGCGGCTGTATACATTAATTCATAAATAAAATATTTGGATCTGATTATACATTCTAAGGTTGGTTAATAATAGTTATATTATTAATCCAAGATAAAACCGCCTTTGTCTATGATAAAATTTTTGATTGGACAAAAAAGCCATAGCACTCCGGAGGATTTTCAAAAATTATGTAAAGTAACTACCTTTAATGCCAGTTTTCGCTAGATTGTATTACAATATTATTTAGAAAAATAAAGTTTGGCGATATAAAAATAGTACACAGTAAAAAGAAATGGTCGAACCGTAGACCATTAAGGGTTTCTTTACTTTTGGCAAAAATTCCAACCCTTAACGGTCGAACCTTTGACCATTTAGGGTCAGTTCAATGCTTTACCTTCAACCCTAAATGGTATAAGTTGAAGCCCTTTAGGATTTTATAATGGTTTTACTTTTAACCTTTAATGGTATATGTTGAAACCCTTACGGGTATTATAATGGTTTTACTTTTGACCCTTATGGTATAAATTGCAACCCTTATGGGTTTAATAACGGTTTTACTTTCAACCCTAAATGGTATACGTTGAAACCATTACGGGTATTATAATGATTTTACTTTTGACCGTTAATAATCTAAATTTCATCCCTTATGGGTTTAAAAACGGTTTAACCTTCAACCGTAGCTGGTATAAGTTGAAACCCTTAAGGGTATGATAATGGTCTTACCTTCAACTCTAACTGGTATAAATTTCAACCCATAACGGTTTAATTCTGGTTTCAATTTTAACCCTTAATGGTGTAAGTTACTAAATTTAATGTTCTCAAAATTAACCCTTTTTCAATAGCCAAATGTTGTATTTCCTAAAAATAAACCCCCGCAAACGGCTGTTTAATTTCAAAATAAACAATGAAATAATTTTATCGTTTTTTCTTTAAAAAGTAAAGTTTAATTGGAAGTTTTAATCGTTTTTCTTTAGTATCTTAAAAATAAAAGTTTAAAAAAATAGAATTATACAATATAATATTTATTATTTTAATTGGATGGATATTTTTTACTGGGGTCCACATTTTGTGTACTTTAAACCTAAAAACAAAGATTCAACCAAGCTCAAAGTTTAAAATAGAACTGAATTGTACTGAATATCAAAAATCCAATACGTAGCGATTAGGGCAATTAATATGTCCTTCAAGTTAGTTGTTTCGGCTACTTTAGTTTCGTCAACATAGAGTTCATATTCTTCGCAGCTCAGTTGTTTGGAACCTGAATACACAATAACGGGAACTTTTGGTACTCTTGTAATCTCGCCCTTGTTCCAAAAAAAACCTTTCATGGTTTTCATTGAAAAGTGAAGGAATTAAAAGAATAGATAGCATTCCTTTGCACCTATAAGTAAGAATTTTTTTATTATATTATTAACAGCAATTATATTAATTTATAACATATTTTATTACTCTGTTGATTTTCTGGACATTCCCGTTTTATAACGTCCAATATTTCCGACTTCAAGGTTGTGACATTTTTCTTGGCTAATAGTCATATCTTCTCGGAAAATGTTTTTGAAGACGCTTCAAATTGTTCTTTAATTTTAATTTTTGAAATTCTTTCAAATTGCAGGAGTATCTATTTCAAAAGCAATATATTAAATTAAATTTGTCTTTTAAATAAGATAAGTTAATTTTATACTTTGCTAATAAGTGAAAGAGCGGGATACTCCTTTAAAACCACTGGTAAACTAAGCTCCTTTATTGTTTTCCTCCTATCAGCTATGGTTTTGTCCATTTTGATGTTTACAAGAACCCAGTCAATTTCGGGGTTTTTCAAAGCTGATATCATTTATGTTTTGTGAGCTTGAATGATTTCGTCATCTTCAAAGGCTTCGTTAAAGGTTTCAGGCAAAAAAAATAATAATTTGTAAAATTTCTCAAAGATTATATTTATCAAAAGATAATTACCTCAATTCTTACAACATTTAAAAAAAATTATTATCTACTGGAACTGTTGACTTCTTATAAGATTCTTTCCCATATTTCTTCTTATTTTCCGCTACGATTTTTATTTTGCCCAGATCTTTACGGAAAGCTTTAAACTTGCCAACCAAACTCGTGTAAAAGTGGTCCTAATAATAAATTTAGAACTGCAAGGGAACAATCTAATAAAAATTGACCCATTTTTGGTTCCAAAGTCAAAACCAAAACACAATTTTACTTGACCAAATTTTCTGATGTAATTTAAAGCAGATAGTCAAGAACCGTCATTATAACTAAAAACCCTAAATTAAATTTGAAGATTTGACATCCAAAACCTATAAAATAGCTTGACCCACCCTTTTTCCTTTCGCTTGTGCAAATGTGTTATAGACACTATATTAATGTATCAAAATTAATTTGAAGTTAATTTATTACCTGTCCTTCTCCGGGTTGTGACCTTAAATGTGGATATTCCATGATTAATCGTTCGGCGACAATCTTATGTTGTGGATATCTACATGAATAAACAAAAATTTGTTAAAAAAACCACAAATACGCTGCAAAATTTGTAAAACAAAATATACTTACAATCCAAATCTCTTGATTAAATCACTAAATATTATTTTAAGCAGTTTTTTGTTGAGTGCCTTTTGGCCAAGGGCATCAAGAGCATCGTAATGATTTTTATTTTTTAAAATCTCGGGGAGATCTGGTAGCGTGTAACGAAGCAAAAATTCAGTTCTGGTAAAAGTTCTAACTGCGACTGGTAGATTTTCCGCAACCCTGCAATAAAAATATATAAATGCCAGCTTTGGTGTAACTTTATAATTTTATTTGTTAAAAGGAAAATAAAACACTAAGATCTAATAAATATATAAGAGAAATGGGGTGAAGTAGGGTACAGCAACCTCATCTTGTTTTTTAATTGTTTTAGGCGGATACGATAGCGTTTGTCACGTAAATAGCGTGGGTATTTTTTATTTTGGTCGCAAATGATTACTTACCTTTTTAATTTAATTTAAAAATTTAAATTTTTTTGGGTATTTTCATGTTTTTTGGTATTATTATTTGCGTCGTTTGATAGACCTTGTCACGTAGATAAATAAAAAAATACACACGTTATCTACGTGACAAGGTTTATCACACGACGCAAATAATAATACCAAAGAACGTGAAAATACCCAATTTGTTTTCATTTTAAATTAAATTAAAAAATTAAATAATCATTTGCGGCCAAAAGAAAAAATACCCACGCTTTCTACGTGACAAACTCTATCGTATCCGCCTAAAATAATTAAAAAATAATATGAGGTTGCTACTCCCTACTTTGGCCGAAAAATGAAGACCATACCCCTACGCGGTAGACTCACCAGTATCGTATCTCGCTATATTTTCGTCAGTCAAGTACTCACTGTACTGCGGAGTGACAGAAATATGGCCGAGGCACTATAATGATTATCGTACCGCGTAGGGGCTGGCCTATTATTTTTTTAAAGCTCCTAAATTTCTTGTTATTATAGATCTAGAGACCAAACTCCGAAAGTAACTAGTGATGACCTTTCTAACTAGTATAATTTAATTTAATAATAGTTTAATTTGTCTTTAAACATTTAAAATATATACCAGGTAATCAACTGCGCATCGTCATTTTTCTCTGCTACGTTAGTTTCATTGTCTACTGTAGAAGATACGTCAGGCGTTGCAATTTTTTTTTCTTCATTTTCCAAAACTTTCCGTATTTTTTCCTCCGGTTCTCCACTTTTCTCTAAAGAGTTATTGTTCTAGAATGTATTTAATAAGAAAGATACTTTAATATGTAATATCAGTAACAGTGGTTTATATAAAAAATATTTACCTTTCGAATAAAATTTACTTTAGATTTATTTTCAAATACCCAATTGGGTTCCACATCAATGAACTCTTGGAAATCTCCATCAAATACCTGCCAGAAATTAACGTGTTAAGTCCATTTTAATAACAAAACGTTCTAGCTAATACAATATTTTGTGCAATTGTAACTGTTTTACGTAGTATCAGAAGTTTATAATGGGAAAGTATCTAACTACTTATCAGGGTTGGCTGATATAAATCAACTTGATTTTAATCACGATTTTAGTCAATGATTTTTTTCAAAAAAATTATGGATTTAAATCAATTTTTATATAGCATTTTTGAAAAAGAAAAAACCTCGCCAATTGCTATAATTTAGGTTTAATTATAATTTTTCTACTATTTCCCCCTAATGTTACATTGGATTCTACCTGTGGGTGGGGATTTTGCCGAATTTGTTTTGTAAAGTACCAAAAAAGGTTTGATAAAATAAAAACTTCTATATGACTTTTAGCTTATATTTAACAAATTCATTATAGATATTAGTCTTTAAAAATTAAAACATTTTTGATTTAGGTAAAATTATTATACTTAATTATATAAAACTTTGAAATTTTAATTAAAATCAAATAAATCAAAAAAATCAATAAAAATCCGATTTAAATAAAAAAATCGATTTATTTGATTTTTTTAAATCAACAAATTGCCAACCCTGCTACTTATTCCGCTTGTGTTAAAAACGTGAAACAACCCCTTTATGACCATAGTGGCGTAGACAAGGGCGGTTCCGTGTCAAACAAACATGACGCAAATTTTAAAAACTAAGCTTATAAATAAAAAAAATTAAGACGTAACTGATGAACAAAATCTGGTCCACTGTACTCTTTTAGGGATTCATCGTTGTTCAATTTCTCCAAAAATGATTCGTACTTGTTATCTTTTACTTGAATTTTTTTTCTTCTTTCACCCAAACACAATAGCAAAATAATACCATTATCTGCCATTGAATGTTATAACTATATCCTTATTCTGTTATAACCAAAACTAAATTTATCCGTTTTAAAAAGAAAAGATATTCAATCACGAACAATCGTTAGATTTTTCAAAACTTAATTCCCGCCGTTCG
This sequence comes from Leiobunum rupestre, assembly GCF_980474605.1. Taxonomy (NCBI): domain Eukaryota; kingdom Metazoa; phylum Arthropoda; class Arachnida; order Opiliones; family Sclerosomatidae; genus Leiobunum; species Leiobunum rupestre. The sequence goes on from NC_143389.1 coordinate 348,107, forward strand.
CGGCTAAAACTTATCAACCGATACTCACTGCGGAATAGTGGAAAAATATCCTCAGTCCTCTTCAAACAATACAATGAAAAAAAGAAAAACCCATGCTAGCGTCCAGTAAATACAGAACAAAAGAGTGAATTCGTTTTTCTACTTTTCGGAGAAAAGGGACGGTCCGAGACAGAAGACGGTTCAGAGGTTGAAACCCCTTGTCAACGGAGGCTAGTTTTGTACGAGGGAAAACTAATACCTGTAGGCCACCATACAGGTATGGCCTTGAATAGCATACCGTACACTGTCAAGTAAATAACGCAAGGACGTTTCTCGAAAGTGGAAATATGGGTCAGTTGGATTTGGAGAGAACTAGTTTTTCTTCTGTTGAAAAAGAGATAAGAATAAGTTTTCGAAATTCTTTTAGTTGTATTTCCAACATACAATTTTTTGTGGTCAGTTTAATTGTCAATATTTAAGTAAATTAACAGATTGTTTTGATAAAGCGGCACGAGATTAGATTAAATGTAGTATCAGTACATATAATTTAAAATTTTATGAAAAGTGTAAAAGCAGTATGGCAGGAACCAAATCTGGACTTTATAGTTGCGTTCGGTGTACGTTTTATTCAAAAACGTTCATGGCATTGTTAAGTCACATGCAAAACTATCATTCCCATGATAAACATTTTAATGTAATTTGTGGACTGGAAAATTGCGGCAGGTCTTTTAAAGACATAAAGCCATACAAACGACACGTTAGGTATAAACATCAACAATTTCTAAGGAATGGTGACCATATGATGCAGGAGCCGAGACCTGATGTTGCACAACGAAATGAAGGGTTGGACATTAACATAGAAAATGCTAATACGAATGAACAAAAAAGCACCAGACAGTAACTAGGAATGAAAATCATTTAAAACCCCTTGAAGTTCGTGAATCGCTTTTAAAAATTATTTTAAAATATCGCGAAGCTCACAATCTTCCACGAACCGTCATCGAATGATATTTTTACATTTTGCGAACACATTATGTCAATGAATAAGAAAAAACGTGTTGAGTGTGATTCGCTCAAAAAACATAAACATAGAAGCAAGTGAATTATTTTCAAAAAATACTGAAGTTTAAAACGCGTTCGAAAGTTTAAATTCGAATCATAAAATTAACGCTGTTTGCAAATTTGACTACGGGTTAATAGAACCGATACAATGCCCAATTACGGAATCTTTAGTAAATAATCAAAAAAGCTATTTACATTATGTCCCGATAATAAAAGTAATTCAGAAACTTTATTCCTCGGAACAACAGCTGAGTTTACACGAAGATGTCCAAAAGATACCAGATCAGTGTATAGGCCATTTCCTTCAAGGCTCAATCGCAAAACAAATTATAGAACAGAACCCTATTTTTAATCAAAATACGCTTTTGTTGCAAATTTATATTGACGAATTTGAAATTGTTAACCCTCTTGGCTCGAAACGAGGTAAACACAAAATAGTTGGGTGCTACTTCTCAGTGTTGAATTTGCAAGGAAAATTTCGATCAAAATTAAGTGACATTAATTTAGTATTTTTGGCTAAATCGAAAAACATCGACCAATATGGTTGGCATGATGTATTAGAACCCCTGATTTTTTATCTTAATGCTATGACGAAAGAAGGAATAACAATTGAAAATCATGCATTTAATTTAACGATCTCTGTTGCAATTTTTACGGGTGATAACCTAGGACTTGCCAAACTGGCTGGCCTAAATGCCGGTTTTAGTTCGGGTAAAATATGCAGGTTTTGCATGATATCAAAGAAGGGCATTTCAAAGAAAACAAAGGAAAATGAGCTAAATTTAAGGACGTTAGCTCGCCACAGGTACCATCTGCAAAGCATCGTTAAAGTTCCGAGTGAACAATCAATTTATGGCGTTCGATTTGAAAGTCCACTTATGAATATCGAGGGTTTCGACCTTACTCAACAATTACCACCAGACCCGATGCATGACTTAAAAGAAGGGATCATGCCAAGCATTTTAAAGCAAATATTTAAATACATGTTCATCAACACCAATTTGAATCTCGAGAAACTCAATCACCTTATAAAAATCTTCCAATATGGAAAAACCGAAACCAGTAGACCGGAAATTCAAATTAGAGCGGCAATAATGGGTGACGGTCATTTAAAAGGTTCTGCAAGTGAAATATATTGTTTATTTCGACTTCTTCCTTTTCTCTGTTTCGACTTTTTACCAGCAGAAAACAATTTACTTTGGGATGTTTACCTAAAACTTAGGGAGATCGTAGACTACATTTATTCTACCCAATTACACCTTTCCTTTATACCCAAACTTCAAAACTTAATACAAATATTTTTAGAATCAGTTTCTTCCGTGTTGGGCAGTGAAATTATGACACCCAAGTTTCACTATTTAATTCATTTTGCTAAAGCGTATCTTAAGTGTGGACCTTTAAAGACAATCTCTTGCATTCGATTCGAGAGCAAGCACAGTTACTTCAAAAAAATTGCTAGAGCTACAAACAACTGCAAAAATATTACAAAAACTTTGGCCTACCGGCACCAATATTTACAGTGCTACAACACTTTAGACGAGCAACCCTATGGTGTGCAAAGTACAGCTGCTGGGAAATTTATCTTAAAATGTAACCTGCCTTCCGATTTAAATCAAATTCTTAATGAGGATTTCCCTGACAAAGTATATTCATTCATACATGCTAGCTTTGACAACGTTCATTATTCCACTGGTTGTTTATTAGTTCATAAAACTGAACGAAACACTATTTTTTCTTTCTTAAAAATTAAATTCATTTCCCATTTTAATATGTCCCTATTTGTCGCTGGAACAACATATACCGTTGAACGGTTTCGTAAACATTTGCACGCCTACGAAATTGTAGAACAAATGCAAAACTGGGCCCTAATAAAGGCAGGAACAGAAAGTCAATATGAATTGTTAGATACACTCAAAGTAAACTGAAAAGCCATTTTGTATTTTTATAATTATTACTCTTCACTGTGTTTTCCCAAAAATCCCAAAACGTCACTATGCTTGGTAGATAAAATGATTTATTTTAGGTAGAGATACCATTTGCGACAATTTAACATCGTAGTGGAGTTATAAACTGGCAAAAACCCGCTAAAAAGCGACGGGTGGAAGTTACTTTGCGCTTCGTCCCGGTCTTAATTCTTACAGCCGAAGTCTTTCACAATGGACCGGCTTCTCGTGGAATTTTTCCAGGCTCGTTCATGTTGTTAACGATGGCGCCATCTACCATACCAAAACTGAGATAATTTATTTTATCGAAGTCCAAATAATATATTTTTTTAATAATGTTAAAATCATATACTAAAATTTATATAAAAATATACTTTTCAATTATAAAATTATTTTATAGTAATTATTATCCTAATTAAGCTACAAATATAAATAAATACCCGATCAAATCGCTGATGGATTTTATTTAAATCCGTAATGGTATTGCGAAAAATATTAAAAACCCTTTACGTTTAAATTTTCCAAAAATCCGCTTTTGAAACCATTTGGAGACATATTGCAAACCCTTAATGGTTTTGGTAAATTTTTGAAACCATTTTTAGACCATTACTTTTTACTGTGTATGATTACAAAAGTTATATTGTTTAATTGTTTTATTACTTTTATATTTTTTTTTTAATTTTGATTTAATAATAATATTTCCATATTTTTTGGTTTTATTTTATTTGGCGGTTTTTTCTTGATTGTTTGGCTGGCTTCCTAGGATTCCCAGCTGTAAAAAAAAGATCGTTACTCGTTAGAGCCTAGACAGTAGTTAGACCGTGTTAGAGAGACAAACTGAGCCATCACGGACGATTTTCGAGCTTTTCAAGTCATATTTTAAAAGATTTTGAAAGTATTTTCTTATTTATAAAGCTATTTCTATGTTTTTGAACCTTAATTTAGTCTTAAAAACATCCGTCAAAAAGATAAAAAGCTTTTTTTCATATAACGTTAAAGGCGTCTAAGGCCTTGGCCTATACTCAATCATAGCTGTACCGTTTGTACGTTCATCATTAATCCAAGGTTGTACCGCCAATTAAGCCTTGTGCACAATGGATGATAAATGGAAAAGGTCACCTTATAAGCATCCTCAGGATATTTCTAAAAGGCAAAAAATTAGACAGAAAAAGGAAACTCTTAAAAATATTATTACCGAAAATTATTCTGATCTAGCTAGTGATGAAGACTCGGATGGTAGAAATTCAAGTGATGCTAATCTAAATATAGGTCAATTAGAAAGAGATAATGAAGAAGCTACAGTAATAGAGTTAAGTTAAAATGATAATAGAGGGAATGAAGGGTTAAAAGCTGCAAAGTTAGATAGTGAATTGGAAGATGATTTTTCAGATGCACCGTTCCATTATTCTAGTTCAAGTTCTGACTCAACATTCCCTGATAATGAATTTAACATTGAACATGATATTCGAGAATGGGCGAGGAAACACAACATAAATAATAACAGTCTTAGTGATCTGCTGGTAATTTTAAGACAACATGGGCATGATCTACCAAAAGATGCGAGAACACTATTAAAAACACGTCGTGAAACCAGCTCAGAAATAGTCTCTATTCTCAATGGAGAATATTGGCACATTGGGTTTGATTTTGGATTGATGCAGTTTTTTGAAAACCATCCTCATTATGAGAAACCCATATCTTTTGCGTTTAATATCGATGGTGTACCACTACACAAAAGCACAAATATGCAGCTATGGCCTATTTTGGGGTGTGTTTTTAGCTTTAACACGGGAATGATTGGAAAACCGTTTCCAATTGGAATATTTTGTGGGAGTAAAAAGCCAGGCTCAATAATTGAGTTTCTCGACAAATTTGTAACAGATCTGCAAAATCTAAATGACAATGGATTCCCCTTTGAAAATGAGCTTAAAACAATAAATCTTGAAGGCCCTTTTATTATGGATACACCAGCCCGCGCGCTAATAAAAGGTACTAAAGGGCACACAGGGTTTAATTCATGTGATAAATGCATAGTCAAGGGAGAAAGATATGAAAACCGAACAGTTTTTATTGATCTCAATAGCCAATTACGTAATAAGGAGCATTTTCGAAATCAAATGGATCCCAATCATCATTTGGTCGGTGAAAACTGTCCAATTTTGGATCTCGATATGGTTTTTCAGTTCCCCCTTGACTACATGCATCTAGTTTGTCTTGGTGTTACAAAAAAGCTGTTGCTATCTTGGGTTTCAAAAGGGAAACGTGAAGTGAGACTTGGTACACATTCTAAAACTATGCTCTCAGATCAATTAAATGAAATAAGAAATTACATTCCTAGCGATTTTGCTAGAAAACCACGGGACATTAATTATGTAGATCGATGGAAGGCTACAGAGTTCCGTCAGTTTTTACTGTATACTGGCCCCGTGGTTTTAAAGCGTATTGTTTCCAAAGAAATATTTGAACATTTTCTTATGTTGCATTGCTCTATTTACATATTAGCTAGTCCAGAGTCAAGCAAATTATACACTGATTATGCTGAAAAACAAATCGTTTCATTTATTGAAACGGCGTTCAAATTATATGGTAAGGGATTTATAGTTATGAATGTTCATGCGTTATCCCATCTAGCTAATGATGTGAGGAAATTTGGCCCATTAGACCGCTTCAGCGCATTTGAGTTTGAAAACCACTTACAATTCATTAAAAAGAAAATAAGAACTCCAAATAATCCTTTGCAACAACTAATGAAAAGATTTAGTGAAAACTCTTTGTTGCCATCGAGACAAACAGGATCAAATCAACCACTTCTAAAATTGCCATATCATACTAATGACCCAAATTTGTCTGAAAATGTTCAATGTTTTAAAACGCTAATTTGCCCAAATTTTAAGCTATCCACACGTAAAGAGAAAACTGTGTTAAGTTATCTACTGGGGAAGTCATCTTAATTAAAAAGTTTTTAAAGACAATTTAAACCAAATATCTATTTTAGGAAATATTTGCAAAGAAACCGATGATGTATACAAATACCACATTAGTTCACGTCAAATAGGGATATTTGAAGCTCAAATATCGAAGCACCACAAAATTTTTCCAATTAATTTGTTAAAACAAAAATGTTGCTTTTTTCCAAAGGCAAATAATTACGCTTATATTTTCCTATTTTACACTTATCGTTAAACTAATTAAATTATAACCATATCGTTAAACCTATTAAACTATAACCATACAGTCATGTTTTTAAATTTTAAACTAAGCACGGTATATTAAGTACAGCTATATGTAAATTTAAATATTTTGTTCATTCATGAAAATTTTTAAAATCAATCCAAATATATAAGAAAACCCGTAGCATTTTTTAAAATAAACTTCTTAATATCCTTTCAGATTCTGAACATTGTAAAGGGTACTAGTTTATTCTTAAATTCCTAAATGATGGAATAATTCAATAATCTTGCCGTAATTAAGGAAATTTATATATTTCATATTAAACTTTTATAAGTAAAAATTCAACGAGATGTACGTCGTGGTAAATTTCACAAAAGAACACGCGTTGGCAGTTGTTCCGGAGTCTCGGTGTCGATCTTTCGGAAAGTGCTTTTGGCCAAAAGGTTTCTCTGTATCTTAAATCACAAAACTGGCAGAAGATAAGAAGGAACCTCAGAAAGGATGGGAAATACATCTAGCTAAGATTCTTTTTAAAAGTAGTAAGTTTTACATTATATATGTCTATGCATATATATATTTCTTTTTATGCCCAGGAATTAATACAATTTTAGAAGTTAATTTTTAATCAAGGAAAAATCATATTACCTCGGGCAGGTTGTGGCGTTGGGACGGTAACCAAAAGATTGTAGGTTCGATTCCTGCCCGAGGTGATATCATTTTTCACAGAAAACTCCGATATGGAAACATGCGCCGAAGTATTTCCTTGATTAAAAAGAAACTTCTAAAATAGTTAGTTAATTTTGAAAATTTCTTAGTAATAAAATTGTTTTCAATGATATAAATTCTCACATTTCTAATTTACTGTTAAATATTTGTCAAAACAAAATATCTTAAATAAATTATTTAGTGTGTTACCAACGAGCAAAAGCGGAAGATACATCAGATATAGGAACAGAGTCTGATAGCCAAAGGGGCCGGGGTAAAAGAAAAAGAACAAACAAAATAATTTCGGATACTGATGAATCAAACTCTGATAACGGTCTGATAATTAAAATCCTATGCTACACAAGTTCTTATAAAAAGATTGAGGTTATGTAACTTGACTCACTGATTTTTTTAGGTAATGATGTCAGAAATTCTAATAAGATAAAAGAAAAAGATGGTAATTCTAACCAAACTACGAGTTCCAAAAAGGATATAATTCGACCTGCACCTCTGTTCAAACCGAATTCACCCGTGGAAACCTTTATTTCAGCTGGTAATTCGTAGAATATAATACAATTTTGGGTTCCATATTGAATATGCAATGCAGTAAAACCATGGTTATTGTAAATATTTAGAAAAAAACCTTCCTGGCCATAGTGATGCTTATTCCGCCAATAAACAGGTGCAAAGTTTAAACGGCACCAGGGATGATGAATTTTCAGATCTCTCAGCTGATGATGGTAGAATATTTTCATGTTTATCCTTAATATTGATTGTTTTAATATATAAATTAATATATTCTAGATCAAGAAACCAGAAATTCCCCCCCTTGTGAACCGATGTCAATATTCTCTAATGGGTGCAAAATCAAATAATACATCTTCAACTTTAAAATTTAAAAAGTCTTTTTTTGATCTTCAATCAAGCTTTTTTTGGTATGAACAGGGAATGGATCAACTTTTTTCAAAGAATTAGGAATAAAAATTCAGCTGCCAGCTTATCTGATAGTAAATAATTTAACAAGTTTCACATTACCAAACTTTAAATGTTTCTTTTTAGTTAATACTACTAACTCAACTTTTGCTGTTTATGAACCGGAAGAAAATGACTCCATCCATCAGAGCCAGTCTTATAACTATGAAATTGGTGAGATCTCCTTTTTGACTACATTTAGATTAAAATGTTTCTTAAAAATTCAAATTCATATATTATTCAATGATCTATTTCATATTAATCGCGTATCCGTAGTGGACGATGGAAATGATGGCAATTCTATAGCGAATCAAAGTTCCGCGAGCAAAACTACAAGTAAATATATAAATAAGTTTTTGTCGCATATAATCTGAATAATTATTTTGCTTCAGGTTCATTTTTAACACCTAGGAGCAGCAAATACAAATTTCCAAAACGTACTGAAGTGTCATCTCCAACAATTCCTGGACTTTTAAATTGTAGTTCTATAGTTAATTGCCTGGTTTTAAAAATATTATTTATTTATTCAACTACAGCTTGAACACTTTACCAACTTCCAGATATTTCGGATAAGCGCTTCAAAAGAACAATGATCTCAATGATGTGTGATATGAACGCCAATTTGAAAGTGTTTTCTTGTCCCAAGTTAAACTTGGAAACTACGGGCTTGCCAGACTTTCCAATAGCAACTATTTCTGAATTAAAGGGATTTGAAAAGTTGCTTTCGGAGAAAGAGACTAGAATGAAAGCGGTGAGATGCAATTTATTTTATTTAAGTCAGGGTTTAATGAAGGGCTATTAACTGTTTATCCGCTAGAATTTGGGTGTTTATGTACATTTGCAAATTGAAGGCTTTTCTCTATGATACTTGCAGAATATTAAGAGCTAATATTAATTGCTATAGCTTAGGAAATTCTAAAGCTCTTCATTTCTTAAGAAACTTCACTAAATTATAGCTCTAACTATTGTTTCACTTTCGTGTAAATATTTTAAAACAGATAAACAAGCTTGCTAGTTGGGGTGCCAAAAAGATTAATAACTCAACTAGGGGTATAATGAAGAAACTTATTTCACATGAACTCTCTCTTATTTGCAATTGGAATGGTGCAAACGACAAGTTTCCTTTCAAGGATCTGAAGCACGTAATAATAGGTATTGGTTTTTATCTGACTTACATTGATAAAGCCAAGTAAATTAACTTAGGAATGTTCTTTTTAGATGCCGTTAGAGTGAGTACAAACATGAAAGTGGTGAGAGAAATTGAAGTGGAAAATAATATTAAACTATGGTTTAAACATGCCAAAGACAGACAAGGGGGTCGTCAACGAAGAAGTATGAAAGGACTAAGTTCCAACTCTGAAGTTATTGAAAATGATGAAGCGGAAGGTAGTGATTAAAAAAGCTCTTAAGACTTAAGAATATCATAAGTATAGCACAAATTTGTAGTATTTTATAATTATTAACGTCAGTTTTGGTTATATGAAAAATTCATTTTAAGAAATATTGTAAAATGCATCTGTAAGAGAGTGTATAATTTGTGATGAAGTGCCAAAATGTGGCTATATTCAATAATATTTTCAAGCGATTATTTTTGTTTGGCTTTTGGCTTACTTTTTAAAAATTCATTCCCCTTAAAAATATTGGAGAGTTAATTCAAGTATTCCTAATAGAATTTTCAAGCCAACCAGCTACCTTGTTTGGATCTTCGGTTTACTTTAAAATACCGAAAATTATTTTGTGATACTCAAAATCATTTTGTGATACTCAAAATCATTTTGTGATACTCAAAAACCTTTTGTGATACTCAAAAACCTTTTGTGATACTAAAGAGTTCATATGTGCATTTTTTTTTTCAGAGCAATAATTTTGGGTTATATTTACTGGGTACTTAAATTATTAGTCTCAGAGAATTTATAAGTATTATGTTTAAATTTATAAAATAGTATAATAATACTGAACAAAAATGTTTGTGATATTGCTGAGATAAGGTCAATCTAATTGATAGTTTTTCTGTATTAAAATTTAAAAATTTTGAAGTTGAACTAATTGAACTTGGTTAATAAGTCCATTTTAAATTAGAAGTTTGATTATGAAAGATTTTAATTTAAATGTGGCCCTAATAATAATTGTTTAATAACATAATTAGTAAGAAAGTTGGTTAATTAACAAACCCTAAACTAATTTGTGCTCCGTAATGTACCTCGTTTCGGTTCAATAACTTTTTATATTATTAGTTTTTGAAGTTTTTTTAAATTAAAATTTGACTAAATATTTTGTATCAAAATCTGTGACCACTACGGTGGAGTCGGCAAGATGGTACGGCCGACTGTTTAAAACCTGAAAAATGTAAGTCGGCCAAATAAGTTAATATTAGTTGGGCCGACTGATATACAGTGGTGCAAATGAGTTGGCTAGTTTGCTTTTTTATAGGTGGAACATCGACGTAGTGACTCAATGCCGACCTAAAAACATGCAGTCGGTGGACGATGACATTTCGACTAGTTTGCCGACTCCGATACGACTACGTTGGCCGACTCATTTTAGACGGCGACGGCCCGACCAAATTTTGCTATCGGGGACACTACGTCCTAATGTCTCAGCCCATTAACGTAGTGAAATCAAACCATGGGCAAAGTCTTTTCCGCCAGTATTCGTTGTCAAATCAGCAGTGGCGTAGACAAGGGTGTTTCCGTGTCAAAAACCTTAACTGTACTACACTCTCTACGATTTTCTGGCTACGCCACTGAAAATTATAAATATGGACTAGTTCTATATGGGCCTGTTCATAACTTTTGACATCAAATACGCTAATCCTTTTTTTTATGATTAAAATAGCAAATCATGAAAGAGTGGTTGAGGAGATACAAGGGGCTGAAAGCCTGAAATCGTCCATTACTTGCTTCGGGATAATACTAGCTTGGTCTCGAAAAGCTAGTCACTTTCCCGGACCTAGCTGTGAGGACTACCGTCCCTTCTGATTTGAATTTTATAAAGTTATTTAAAAAAAGCTTGTTTAGGACTTGGCCGAAACTTGCGAATCTTCGGAAGAGAGAACTCACAGGTTGAAGCATTAAAAAAAGCATTTAGGAAGGTCACCGTTGCTAACGTCTTTAGCAATCACAGTGTAAGCACATTGTTGAACCAAAATTGAAAATTGCAAACCGAGACCGATTTTAGGAACGCCACCAAGGCAAATGGATTTTTTTACAATTTTTTTTAAACTGGTGCCGATTAAATTTCAATTATTTAATTTTAGTTTTTTTATTCACATAAAGGAATATTCTGAGAAGCAGATAGAAATCATTTTCCAAACAAATTTAGAAAAATGTTAATTGAAATTTCGTATATTAAAAAATCAATTAATCTGTTATGTACAGAGAAAAACATATATCTACATTGTATATAAGCAGAGAATAGGATGTTTATGAAAAATTTATTGTCGCACCCGAACAGCTGGTTAAGCGTGATCGAGAAGCCTTAATTTCCGAAAAATCATATATTTTGACATCATGCCATTTTCTAAAAAAAGCTCATTTTAATGTAACGGTCAGTCATTTGTTGTTTCTATTAAACAAACGTCAAAAGCTAAAGGATTAGATTTGTATATACTTTCAAGACAATCATTTTTATGGACGAGAGCTCCTTATTAAAACATCAAGAAGATCAAAAAAAATTATAAACTTAACATTTTACAATAAAGAAAGGTCTTATTATTAAATATTCTTATTTCTCATATATAAGGCAGACAGACACAAATCCACCAAATATGATATTATTCAGTAATTCATAAATTTTGCCAAATTATATAGTTTAAGTTATATTTTAACAGTTAATTACCAAGAAAAAACGATAAATAAAAAAGATTTTATATCATTTTTAGGTTGAAAACGATATTTGTTATTTTGTTCTATTTTAATTGTCAAATTTGGCGCTATTTATACACAGTGTTTGTTGTATTTTTGACCGAAGTCTTTTAAGATATTCAAATTCGAGGAGAATCAGGTTATCTCGACAACATTAACCATCACCGTGACACCTACCTTAACTGTGGCTTAAGCAATACACCCACTTGAAAAAGGTTTCGTTGTTAAAAAGGCGTAGCAGTAAATAAGACAATCGTTTCCATTTAAAAAGGAGATTTTTGTGTAAAAAATCATATTTTAAGTGTTTCTTGTCCTTTTCTATTCGGCTGTTTGAAGCTAGATTGGAAAGTGCAGCCAACGGGCTAGGTAACAATCATTAAAAACGTATAAAGTGTCCTTCTCGATATTATCCGTGCACGAGAGGTTATGAAAAGTTTCTAGCGAGCCATTCTAATAAGAAGGTTTTATGAAACTGGTGAGATACCGGGCTGAACTGATTTTCTTAGAGGAAAGGAACGTAATTCTAGAGACTGAGGGGGAGATTGATAGCAAGGCAAAAATCATCATTACCCCAAAGTAAAAAAAAATTCATTTGCAATATTTTGATTTCATAAGCTAGTTTCTCATTGTAATGAATACAAGCTATCAAGGACCTCTTGACTTGAAATGCTACTGCAATGTCAAAATCGGGTTAAATGAATACCGTAAATAAAGCGAGCCCGATTGGGTCATTCATAAATTGGATGTAAGAGGCCTCAGTAGTCCAATGGTTAACTCTTAAAAATTAAGAGTTAAAAAAATTGGGTTGTTCCTGTGCAATCCAAAGTTGGGATAATAATAACCCAACGTTAGTTATCTCTTAAAAATGAGGTACATTTTTATGGGTTGTTTTATTAAACCAAATTTAAGTGAAAAATTTGTGTTTAAATCAATATAGAACCGTTTAAACTCTGATTTGTGTTTCAAAACTTTCAATAGTGGTTACATTATTTCTACTGAATCTCATATTTGTTGAAAAGTACATTTCGTTTCTATAATAATAATAAAAATGTTGAAAATACTAAAACAAATGTTGAAAAAGAATACAATAGGCATAGAAATATTCTGTCCTCAATGGTGTGATCAGTGTGGTAATTATTTCATAAAAATCTTCTTAACCTGTCTATCATCTTTGGTTGGTGTATACAATAGGAATATATTGCCACTTATCGGTCTAATCCAAACTGATCGAAAGGGTTATTTTAATCAATTCAACTTGGGTTCCCGAAGTTGTTTTTATATTGCTCTTATGTCATGATGTCACCAGTTGCGTAGCCAGGATTTCGTTTCGGGAGGGGCACACAATGAAAATTAACAAAAAGGAATAATTTTATACACATATCCATACGTTTCGTGGGAGGCACGTGCCCCCTCTGTCCGATTTCAAGGTAAAGTTCGCTATCAGGGAAAGAAAAGATGCAAATAAGATCTATAGGTGAAGTGCAAATAGAGGTTTTGCTTGAATTATGGAAGATCTCTTTAAAAAACGGATTTCAAAAAAATCAAGTAATTGAACCGAGAGACTGAGACGAAAATCAAAGATGCTGACTCCGGCGCTAGCAAGTTAATATGGTCACTCTTCCGTAATCGTAATAAAATCAAGCCACCGTTCACTTTAAAAGATCCTGAAGGCCAGAGTAGCTCAAAACGTCAAACCTAACACTGCAACCACAGTAAGAACATATCAAAAGTATATATACGTCAAACAAAACCAACAAATTAATCTCGCGAGTAGGGCCATCGATATTGTTAATTAGTTGATTTTTAATTTTTAATTTGACAATTTCAACCGATTCTCCAATATTGAGTTTTATTGGGTTATTTTCCTTAGAGATGATTACTACTTCATTTGTATCTATATCGTGCTTCGCGCCATTTTGAACAGGATCTAAAATGAACTCATGCCTCTTGTTCTTTTACTCGTGCTGAGAGGCGCCGTTTGGTTTACCCCACATAGCCCCTTCTAACTTGGTAACCCGGTCTGTTCTAATAGGTAAATAATTTTTTTTTGTTTATCGGCTTGAATATTGGTTTTACGTAATTATTTTACATACGTGACCTATTTTATAGTAAACTTTCAATAGGGTAAAATGATAATATTGTATTTTTCGTCAAATGGTTTAAGTTTGTTATTATTTAGAAATTCAGCTTTATTTTGAATATAATTAATTATCTTAGAAATAAAATGAAGATAAAAACACCTGTTTCTAGCGACGCTTTTTATGAAATAATTTCATGATTAAATTTGATTTTATTGCTACAGATATTTAGCGCTCTTTCCGTGTACGAGAGAAACGCCGATTTTTTCTGCGAAAAAGGATGTGCAGATTTATTGTCAGGAGGGGCCCCAATCGAAAAAGGTTTTCTGTAGACGTCAGTGGAGAATGACGTGTCATCTCTGTAGATAAGAATGTCTAAAAAAGATTGTCTGATGATTGAGATTTTCAAACTGGATAACCAGTTGCTCTACTTGTCCTTCTTAGACCTAAATAAAGTTTACAACTCGATATACCGTCGTAAGCTGTGGCACACAATGCTGTAATTTCATATCCCGGAAATCTTAGTCACCCACCTTCGACATCTTAAAGGGATCCATCACTGAGCTTGGGGGTGAAAAAGGGGTATGAAAGAACTACTTTTACACGGGGGTATGATGGGGTGGAACGCGAGAGCTTACAATTTTAAATGGCGGTAATTTGGTTGATGGTGGCACCACTTATATGAAAACAGATGCACACGTGGTATCGGAATTCTTTGTCGTGACTCACCAGTTATTTTAAAGAAAAAGGCGGTGCGCGAGTTTCGCATTTCATTTTTCGTCAGCCAATATAGTTGTTAGGGAATACTGCAAATGTTCTTCAAATTGTTTGAGTTCACGGAAATGCCCGTGTAGGGCACGGAAGACCGTTTGCAATCCACAATGTAAGTGTGGAAATATGTTTAATTGTCTGAATGGCAAAGAAGAAAGTGAGGGTTTTCATCAAAAAGCAAAACGATCTTAAGTAACCTCTGCTAGCAATGATGGTAAGAAGCTTTGTTTTAATCATTTGAAGGTCATTTATTGAAACTTATGATGATATGTACTCCTAGGAATGGTAAGAGTACAATTAGGTGATGAATCTGCATTCAGTAGAAAAGCACCTGCATCAAATTGGAAAAAGCCTTCAACCAGCAAAAAGCAGGCTGCATCAATAAAATCGAATCTGACCCCAGCATCCAGCGAGACCATGACCCCAGTGGCCAGTGGAACAATACCCAAAATGCATGGATCAAAGGTAAGAATAACATAGCCATCCCACGTTGAGTCTTCAGGCGGTAGTATAATTTTCAAAATTAATTAATTTAAATTTAAAATTTATACATGCATAGCAGGGACCAGTCAAATCAAGTTTCATCTCGGAACTAACAATCCATGAAATGAGACTTATTTTATTAAAATTAGAAGAAAATCCGCATATATCTCTAAGGAGTTATCTTGAACCAGGAAAAGATTATAAAGAGTCTGTTGGTGTTTCATCATAATATGGAATAGCATTGGCAGAATTAGGAGAAAGGGAAAATGAATATCTAAATATTCCTAATAATGATGAGGAGTGTCCCAACTGGTGTAAGTGCAACAATTGCGTAGAAATGGAACTCCCGTTGGAAAACAAATGTTGTTCCAGGCGCCGACATCACGGCTGCATTATCAATTATGAAAATTTTTATAATTTAATTTTAAACAGAGAAGTGTTAGAGTTGCAAATGGAGATGCGGCTGAATTTAGTACACTTGGATGACAATGATGGGGATTTTAACAAACGTTACCGTTTTGCAGCTTACCGTCAGCATATATTTTGAACCTGGGGTAAGCTGGGATACGGTAACCGAAAAGTTATTTCATCATGTGTAGTAAATAAAATTCGGACCACATACCCCAGTCCGAACAATAGTTGGATTCAATTAATTTATCCCTGCACCCCCTCCACCCCAAAGATTAACTTAAAAAAATACATTTCACCATAATAATTCATCATAATTTCATGTTTATCATTGTTTATTATTTCACCCACTAAACTTGGGCTATGTTATTAAACATTATTTTTTTTTTACTTTTTGACATTAATCACTTTTATCTGGTAAATCTACATAAATAGTTGACCGTTCATCAAACTTGGAGTATTTTTCTCTCGCAGTAATTAAATAATTTCTTTCTGTTCAAGGGGTCTTGGCAATGTTCTTTCTGTTAGTAGTTATTGCTGGATTTTCTGGAAACATTTGTTCCACATTTCTTACTATTTCTTCCGATAACGTGAGAACAAGCAAATCTTTTGAGTAATTATGAGTCTTTGGCACTTTCACAGGTACTATAGTCCACTTATTTGTAACCCTTGAACTTTTGCGTTTCATCCTGAGGATAAATTTAGAGTTAGGTAAATATTAAATTTATACTAATTTATGATAGTGTTAAATAAACTCAGAAAAACTTTTTCTATTGCATTCGACTCACTAGATGAAAACTATTCTTCAAAGTATCATTTAGAATATTGAAGTTACAATTCAAACAGTTTGGGAGTTATAAAGTTTTCACTGTGATTAGGATAAATGAATGCTGAACAATAAACAAATTTTCACTATTTTGACTTTAGGCTCTCGTCACTATGGTTTGAATTGTCTCTTACAATGCAAGAAATAGTTCTCAATAGTCGCCGCCCAAACCATTCCAGAAATTTCAGGCAGTTTGGAACGTTTTCAGTTTTTTCACGTAGTTGAGCACAAGCTCTATGGTTTATAGTTACCTTGTTTCTCCATTTTTTTTTTCATTTTCAAAGGACGATATACGCTACTGTTGTAATCCAAAGTAGCTAGTATATTTCGAGAAATATATCCTTTCCAGCTGCAAGAAAAAATTCAAATTAGTAAGTAATTGATACCAGCTAATGTTTACATCTTACGGGTAATTGAGCCTCTTTGGACAATATTTCAACAGAAGACTGTGATATGATTCCAGTGAACCAGTATGTCTGAAAGGTTATGAAATTAAATGATAAATGGTTGCAATTTAAATATGAAAAATGGATTTGGAAAATGAAGATGATGGAGAACATGGAGTCATCTTTATTTTAAAGGATTTCAGTTTAGACTTGAGCTCTGGAAAAACTAATAATGAGCAAGTCCAGAGTCATGGGTCTAGTATCTTTCAACTATTTGAGGGTTCAAGAAGTTGTACATCTCTAACCATTATTGGTAGACCTACACTTAAAATTCCTTCACCCGCCATGCAAAACGACGAAAAAAAAAGTACCTGAAGTTCAAAATCTTTCAAGAATGATATATCACAAATAATTGGTTGCAGTTTCCTAAAGGCTAAACTCTTTCGAGACAACCAAGACTTTGTACGCCCTTCCATTTCAATTTCGTCATGTTGACAAGACCCGAAGGTCAATCATGAAAATTTTGAATGTGGTGCAAATGCGATAGCCATAGAATCTATAAATTATTCTTTAATTAGATACATGCCAGAATGCATTTATTTATTAATATTGAGGGAGAATGATTGTGAGTGAGAATACACAAAATGCGATCCTCAAGAGAAGGGAATTTATGGCAGCAATTAGATACCGAGTCATTTTGATTTTAAGTGCTGGGGAGAAACGCCCCAAAAACATCTCAGCAGAATCATTCTATCTAAATATAAAGGTTAAAATAAAAAATATATTCCATAAATTACGTCTAGATAAAAATAAAATAAAACCACTGATGGTAAGGGCCATATACGTTTGTCCCCAATTATGTCTTTTTTAATTTTGAGTAATATGGTTCTTAAAATTTATTCACTTATCAACTTTCATTTACATGCGACAGCAGCTTTCCCCCTTAACGTGTAGCGCCATCCATGGCAAGAAGCTGTAGCCAGCGGCCTCATTCCAAATTTGTAACTAGCGAGCTTCGGCCCTTATTGAGAAAAGAAGCGACCGGTGCCACTGATCATACTTACAATAATTTCAACAGTAGACCAGTTTCGCCCTATTTATTTTATACTCTAAGACCTATCGGTCCAAATTTCTCTCGACGTTTTTAATGTTTCCAAATTTGTTAAGGATTAGCTTTTTTATCCCTTTCTTGGATGAACTTTTCTACTATTTTTCGTGATTTTTACCAAATGTCAGTCCATCACTGGTTCATATTCACTTAGGCCCCTCGGGTTTTGTTTAAAAATGTTTTGTTTGGGGGCCCCGTTTTAAAATTCAACCCTAGGCCCCCATTCGTATCGTTACGACATTGCATTCTTGATACAAATTGAATGTTTCAAAGAAAGAAAAAGCTCTTACTCTCATATTGTTAGCATTGTTCGCACACATTTTAGAACACCACCAGAAATGGTTAACAATATCGTCAATCCACTCTGATAATTCTTCACAGCCTTTCTCTTTACTAGCCTGCAAGCAAATTATAAATGGTAAAATCTAAAAACCAACAAACAAAACCTTCTTTATTGTAACATACAGCTGCAAGCCTTTTTCTTAATAATTTTGCAACATGCCATATATCATGCGAATGCTTGATATGTGGGAACTCTTTACCTGTAATATTTAATTTTTAATTAATAATAGAACAGAATAACAAAAATTAATAATATAGTATTAGGATCATTATGGATTTTATTTGGGCATGGCCATCAGTCACAACTTCGGCAATGACACAATGCTTTTGAAGGTTATTTATCAAATTTCGAAAGCAGAGAGGTTCCATATTTGGACTTTTGTTTCCAGTGAGTCAGCCACCCGGCCACCTGAATTAAAGGCTTCAAAAGTCGATTGATGACTTAGGCCTAAGTTGGTGCCTTGGGTATTACCCTAGCTGATTATTATTATTATCTCGATGAATTAAATTTATGTTATAGATGTCATACACTTATTTCTATCTTTTATAGTCTGCATTTTTAAACTTTTCGTTTAAAGTAGAATCATGAATAGAGTAATATCGGCTTGACGCATGTCGACGTCACCCATGCTTTTTCCTATAGATAAAAACTGTCCTCAAAATGGCGGCCATAGCCCAAAGCTACAGAGCGATACTACTCTATTAATTAACCTCATTAATCTATGGTAGAATTACACATAACAACACGGTGCTTTATATGGTTTTGGCATGCCTAATGAAAATCTGAAGCTCCACACAAGTCGAGTAAGCGCTGGTAGTAAAAAAGAGACTTAAGAGTTACATTAAAACGCCATGTTTCTTTCAAGAAAGGCCTATTAGAATTTATTGTTATTAGAAGAATAACAAAGGCTTATCTTTTCCAAGACACACGGCTCTCTTTGCACTTGATATTGGTTACCTAGAAATATCACTTTCTGAAGGCTAACAAAGAAACTAGGGAACATTTTGGTCAAAAAGGGAAGTTTTAAGTCCCTGTGAGGGAAATTTCAATTTGGCGACTTGACATCACTGTCGGTCGGACGCATAGAAATAGAAATTAGACTAGAAGCACGATGGGATTGGGCGGACACGTACCAGCTAGAAGGCTGCCATCAGAGTGGAATCGCGATAGTCGCGATATCTCGTAGAAACAATTTAAATTAAAAAGGTAAATATGGTCACGTGAATTAAAGCAGATCGTAGGCAACGTATTAAAAAAATTATTTATTTATCTGACATTATATTAAGTTATTTAAACAGCTTTAGGGAAATCATAACCATCTCAAAAATATACTATATCTACCGTGTCACCCTTAAAGTCACACGTTAACTTTGCGCAATCATTGTAAGTCTGAAATACCACAAATCATCACAGTTTAACATGAGATTTCAAAATCTTGGTTTCAGTGTCTTTTAAACCATCATCAGTATTAGTCAAGCCAAATTGAATGGTTTCCGGTATTTCACTTTTTCCGTAAGTTTTCTGAAATAACCTCTGATAAATATGGAAACTAAATAACAATGACTAAAATCAGAAATACATGAACCGAAATTATCAACGTCCTATTCCTTTAACACGGGAGGCAAGTTCCCATTCCCCCCTTCTATTTAGTTAGGAGGAGAAACCCCCCTTGAAATTCCGCCTCCCCCGATTTCACCAAGGCTACTTGAGTACGCCACCTGGCTTTTGATCTTTCCTCTCACTAGATGTCGAAGTAATCTACCCGTGACGCACTAGAATTTTCCTCTCCCGCGGGCGGGCTGAAATTAGTTCGGTTTTTATTGCCTCCCTCTGCTTGTACTATGGGAAAATGCCCCCCAATAAAAAGGAGGTCGTTGCTAATTTCGGTTCATGTATTTCTGCTAAAATCAATAAATGGGCATACTTTAGAAGATGTAAATATGCCTTGTTCTGGAATAGATAATTTGGGAGCTCTTTCAAATTCTTGTTGTAATAAAGAAATTATTTATTTCAGAATGTATAGGGTAATTTTTACTTGTGTAGGTACAGCATTTGCTTTCAAATGGTGCCTTCCATTTCGAAAGTAAATTTCATCCGGCAGAAAATGATAACTACACACAAAGTCATATGAAGTAATTGAAGATGGAGTCCAATTTTCGCGATTTACCGCTAAAACCCATTTTCCAAGTAATTCAGGATTTCTCAGAGGAAATCTTACTGTTAAAAAATCCCTTATTCCGAGATTATTATAAAATATTTACTATAATACTACATACGTATAAAATAAGAATTTTATTTATTTCCCAGATCTCTCTTTACAATGTGAAAAAGCGCAGTTTTTAACCATTTTTGTTTGCGGATATGCTTTTAGACGCAAAAATTTAAACACGAAAAGACCGCCGCGGCTGTGCACGACGTGATGTGCAGCGGATCGCCTTTTCCCCCCTCTTCGAAATTCACGTTGTAGCCATGGCGACAATGTTTAATGCGTTTGTCAGATGGCGCGTACATCGCGATTCCACCCTAATGTCAGCCTTCTAGCTCGCCTGTTCCCCTTGGGATTGACGGAAAGGGCAGTGCTTATAGTCTAATTTCTATTTCTATGGTCGGACGTTAACAGACCGTACAGACGCCCTAATGTCCGGTTTGTCTAGAGCCTATGGACCTCTAGGACCATCCTAGCCACCTAGGGATGTCAGCTGGATTTTTAATAGTTCATCTGGGGTGTTATTTTGGATTAATTTTGCGCCAGCAACGACGTCTTAGAGACGTTAATTACCATTTAATGTTAAAAATAATGTATTCTTAATAAATTTAAAATTTTCAGTGAAACTTTATTTAATAATTTAAAATGTGAAATACATACAATTGTGAATTACAAAAAAATATTGCAAATCATACATATTTTCTGCAATTTTAATTTCGAAAGCTATATATTCATTAACGCATTTCAATAAATTATCGCTTTATAAATTTGAGCTTTAAGTAATTGAGTAAACCCTTGACTGAGAGTGAAAAATAATAAAATGTAATGGGCCAAAGTGAACCACCCCAAAACTTACTTTTGGAGTTACAATTTGACTAAATAAACTACTGCTTTATAAATTGGGGCTTTAAGTGAACCCTTGAATGAGAGTGAACAATAATACAACCTAAAAGCAAAATAATAAAAAGTCATTGCCCAAATTTACTTTGAAAACAGTTATTGTTCCGCTACTTTTCAAGGAGACCACCTCAAAACTAAATTTTGTAGTTAAAATTTGACTAAATAAACTACTGCTTTATGAATTAAGGCTTTATGTAAACCCTTGAATGAGATTCAACAATAATATAACCTAAAAGCAAAATAATAAAAAGTTATGGCGAAAATGTACTTTGAAAGCAGCGAATCATCCGTTCTGATAAGACAAATTATGTAGTCTGTGGTGAATATGTCCACAAGCACCAGCCAGTCTTAGTTGTCCTTATGTACTGCGCTTATTTCTCCTTGCGTCGTCTGCTGATAAATCTCTCCGAGGTGTTTGGAAAAATATCTTAGTTAGTTGCTCAAGTGATTCTGCTCTTGTCACAATGATTTAATACTTGATCTAGTTTTTTGAAAATATGGATAAATGTTTTATTAACTTATTAAATATTCATGAGAATTAAGTTCTTGTCTTTGATTCTAATTAAGTTAGGCCTCAACAAATGGTAGCACAGAGCGTGGTTCAAGACTTATTGCCTCATGAGGTTTGCAGCAAATGTTCCTGCCAAGGCCCAAAGTGATGAGTTCATATTTTTCCATATTTTAAAGAAGAATATTATGAATGCCAATAGTTATGGCATATACTATTGGAAATAGCAATGCTGGTTTTACTTTTGAGAAACTGAATGAAACAAATTATGTTAGCTGGAAGTTTTCTATGAAGAATGCCCTTTTGTATGATGGTTTATGGGGCATCATTAGTGAATCAGATATTGAACCTACGAGGTCAAGTGCTACAGCTGCAGTAATAGAAGCATACAACACCCGTAGGGAGCGGGCATTGTGCAAGTTAGCCTTGGGCGTTGATAATCAGCATAAGAAGATTATTGATCAATATGATACGGCAGTTGCGGCATGGAAGGGGCTTACCGAGATATACGAGCCCAAATCAAGAGTAAGAATAGGAGCATTGAGGGAGGAATTTTTAAATGTGAGGTTTAGCCCACCGGAATCCATGTAAGTTTATTTGGCTCGCTAAACCCATATTACTGATCAACTTGAATTGGCTGGAAGAGTTGTTCCTGAGGATGAGGTTGCTTACCAAATGATTAGTCACCTACCCCCACATTATGATCATGTGGTCATTGCGGCATATATGCTTGAGGATAAGGATTTCATTCCGGCTAAAGTTAAACCCATGCTTGTTTCAGAATATGTGAGGCGGAAGCGTCTGCCAATGTAACGAGTTTCAGTACAGCAGTTCCCAAATATAGTAAAGGCAGAGGGCATAATAGTTCAACAAGACAAAATAATAACAACTGTTACAAGTGCGGCAAGCCTGGTCATTTTTCAAGGGATTGCAAGGCGAATATTGTTGATGGTCCTAATGACGAGAAAACCCAAAGTACTCGAGGGGGCCCAGGTACCAGGAGGGGACGCTCAAATAGACGAAGAGGGAATAGATATAGTAAAGCGTATTTTGCATCCGCAACAGCAATGGTAACCAAGTCTGATAGCGAGACTTGGACTTTGGATAGTGCCGCAACACATCACTTTACAAATAGAAGGGACGTAGTTACCTTTGAAGGGGGCAAGGCCCATGTTCACACAGGCGATGGGGTTTTGATTATGAGTGCATCGCTGCGGGAAAATAATTTGTACATAATCGATGGCTGTGTGACAATTACCGCAGTAGATATATCCCGGGGAGTAAAGTCCCTTACAAGTACCTTAGCAGACACAGAACTCTGGCAAAGGAGACTGGGGCCACCAAGCGAACGGAAGTTGATGGAGATGGCCAAAGCGAATTTAGTCAGGGGATTACCCAACCTACATGGTCCCTTACCCGTATGCTCCGAGTGTCAAGTGTCAAAGTCCATAAAAAGCTCATGTCGAAAGAAAAATGAAATTGGTACAAGTCACCCACTAGAACTCGTACACAGTGATGTCTGGGGTCCCAGCCCAGTCATGTCCATGCGTGGTGCTAAATATTACATTTCATTTATTGATGATTTCAGCAGGAAAGCCGTTATATATACCATGGCGTCCAAGAATGAGGCGTTCAAGAAGTTTAAGACTTATTGGGTTTGGGCGGAGCGACAGTTGGACAGGAAGATAAAGCTATTACGGACGGATAATGGGCTTGAATATTGCTCTCACTATTTCGAGTCGAGCCTGATGGAAGACTGTATGGTTGTCGAGCGCACAAACACATATACACCCCAAATGAATGGTGTCGCGGAGCGATTACACCGCACCCTCATGGAACGCGCACGAACAGTCATGGAAGAAGCCAAACTACCCCACAAATTATGGGCCGAGGCTGCTTATGCCTGCACCTATCTTGGAAATAGATGACCGCATTCGATGATCAGTGGCAAAGTACCGGAAAAGGTGTGGAAGGGCAGGAAGCCATCCGTTGCCCATCTGAAACGATATGGATGCCTGGCATTTGCATACGTCGCCGGAAGAAAATCCAAGTTGCATAGGAGGGCCCAACCAGGAATTTTCGTCGGGTACGCTGGAAAAACTATCGGATACCGTATATGGTTTCCTGATGATAACAACAGGGTCGTCGAGAGTAAACATGTCCGCTTCAACAAGAGCAAAAACGGCGTCACGTCCATTGAGGGTTTTTCCCGTGACAAGCTTGTCCATGTACACAGTGCACTATGGCCAGACTATCCAGTAGCTGCAGAAGAGGTCGCAGAAGAATTACCAGACGAACAGACTGAAGGATCAAAGGTCGAGGACACACCAGGAAACAGTACAGAGTGGAAAATGCTGAACCCGAAGAAGAGGAGATTTCCCCATTAGGGGATCAAGCCAACGAGGCCGCAGAAACCCATAACTTACCCATAGGCTGGACGAGGGAAGTGAGAGTCCGACAAACGGGGAAAACCAAGGGCCGACAATATATATATTTTTATGGCCCAGATGGTACGAAATGCCGATCCCGACCAGAGGTCGAGAAGTATTTTACAGAGCATAACTTGAAGTTGGAACCCACACAATTTGGCTTCAAGACTACAGCCAGAGATAAGCAGAGAATCGACGAAAATATCGAATTCAATTGCATAGAGATACCGACCGAATATCAAGAGGCTCTAGTCAGCCCGGAGTCCAACCTATGGCACAAGGCAATGGATGAAGAAATGCACACAATTGAAGAGAGAGGAGTTTTCGAACTGGTCCCCAAACCAGAGAATAAGAGAATTATTGGAAGTAAATGGATATACGACGTCAAACGAAATGAGACAGGGAAGATAACCCGCTTTAAGGCAAGACTTGTTGCCAAAGGGTTCGCCCAGAAATACAAACAAGACTATGACCAAACTTTCTCACCCGTTATTAATTTCACCTTGATCCGCTTGTTTATCCTCATATTCGTTGTCTGCCTGGGATGGTACCACAGGCACCTGGACATAGAGTGTGCATATTTCTATGGTACACTCGACGAGGAAGTCTATCTCAGACAACCCAAGGGATACTGCGCCATGGGCCAAGAAAATTTCGTCTGGAGGCTGAGGAAGGCATTGTATGGTTTGAAGCAGAGCGGTAGAAGCTGGCACACGGAGCTGGACCAAACTCTAGTTAGAATTGGATTGGTACGGCTACAGGGGTGTAATTGCATATATCGATACGGTACCACAGCCCTTGTTCTGGTATATGTCGACGACATAATCTTGCTGACCCGAGAGCAAGCAGTACTGACGAAAATCATGACTCTAATCCAAAACGAGTTAACCGCAGTTGACCTGGGCGGTGTAAAATATGTCCTTGGTGTTGAGTTCGAGTTTTCCAAGAACGGCCTGAAAATACATCAGCAAAAATACATTACGAAATTAAAGAGGGAATTTGATATCCTGGATGGAAATAAACCCGCCGAAGTCCCGCGGCCAAGTCGAACCGTGCTATCAAGAAACAAAAATCCTAAATCATCCATGAAAGAGAATACCGAGGAACCCTCCCTTTATAGAAAGATCATAGGGAGCTTGCAATACATAGCACATCGCACCAGACCGGATTTAATGTTTGCCATTACTACCCTAGCACGTTTTTCAAATAATTCAAGTCCGACGCATCACCAATATATAAATCGTGTCCTGAAATACGTATGTGACACTCAACACTATGGGTTGAATTATCACCATACAGCAGATAATTTTGGCTTATCAATATTCTCGGATGCAACATGGGCATCGGATGTGGATGACCGAAAGTCTGTTACCGGTTTCGTAATCACTATAGGGGGCAACCCCGTAATCTGGCGGACAGTGAAGCAAAGTATCGTAGCCCTCTCATCCATGGAGTCAGAATACATAGCTCTGGCGGAGACAGCGAAGGAGACCCTATATATGAATCGTATCCTGAGTGAGATGGAGCCGTTGTTCACACGTAGAATTCCAGTGCCGATTATCAATTGCGATAATCAATCAGCCATCATATTCGCAGAAAATAGCCTTGAGAACAACCGATCGAAGCATATCGATCTAAGGTACCATTTTGTACGAGACTGCATTCAAAAAGGACAATTCCGGATCGAGTACGTGACTACCTGTGATAACCTAGCCGATATCTTCACCAAACTGTTACCCACGAATAAATTTAACGAATTTTGTATCAAATTAAATTTTAAAGATTAATTTCCAACACCCGGTGTTATTGTCAGACGCACGATAAAATATACCCAGTCAGGGGTGATTGATAAGACAAATTATGTAGTCTGTGGTGAATATGTCCACAAGCACCAGCCAGTCTTAGTTGTCCTTATGTACTGCGCTTATTTCTCCTTGCGTCGTCTGCCGATAAATCTCTCCTAGGTGTTTGGAAAAATATCTTAGTTAGTTGCTCAAGTAATTCTGCTCTTGTCACATAATGATTTAATACTTAATATTTTTTTGTAAATATGGATAAATGTTTTATTAACTTATTAAATATTTATGATAATTAAGTTCTTGTCTTTGATTTGAATTAAGTTAGGCCTTTACACGTTCCTTTCAAAGACACCACCGCAAAACTTACTTTTAGAGTTACAATACACTAAATAAACTACTGCTTTATAAATTAGGGCTTTAAGTGAACCCTTGACGGAGAGTGAACAATAATACAACCTAAAAGCAAAATAATAAAAAGTTATTGCCCAAATTTACTTTGAAAACAGTTATTGTTCCGCTACTTTTCAAGGAGACCACCTCAAAACTAAATTTTGTAGTTAAAATTTGACTAAATAAACTACTGCTTTATGAATTAGGGCTTTAAGTGAACCCTTGAATGAGATTGAGCAATAATATAAACTAAAAGCAAAATAATAAAAAGTTATTGGTCAAAATGTACTTTGAAAACAGCGAATCATCCGTTCCTTTTAAAGACACCACCGCAAAACTTACTTTTCGAGTTACAATTTCACTAAATAAACTACTGCTTTAAAAATTAGGGCTTTAAGTTAACCCTTGAATGCGAGTGAACAATAATACAACCTAAAAGCAAAATAATAAAAAGTTATTGGCCAAAATGTACTTTGAAAACAGTGCTTGTTCCGCTACTTATCAATGAGACCACCTCCAAACTTACTTTTGTAGTTACAATTTGACTAAATAAACTACTGCTTTATGAATTAGGGCTTTAAGTGAACCCTTGACTGAGATTGAACAATAATACAACCTAAAAGCTAAATAATTAAAAGTTATTGGCCAAAATGTACTTTGAAAACAGCGAATCATCCGTTCCTTTCAAAGCAGCTCAACTCAATAAACCATTAACTTTAATAAAAATGTTTCGTAATAATAGTTAGTACTATGTGATAGCTAACATTAAATATGAAAAACTAATCGATCCAGAATTATTAAATATTATATAAGAAAGTTGTATAATTTAGCTATTACCGTATACGTACAGGGGTGCAAAGGCTTAAGTTTTTAAATGTTGATTACAATTATTTTACACAAGATTAGGGTTATTTTATTTTTTTTAAATAATTCTTTATGTATAATTAAATGCACCACAACCAAATTTATTTACAAATTATACGTTTATTAACACTGAGAAGATTTAAAACTATTATGGCGGTACTGACCAAACATTTTATTTTCAAACTTTGGAACCTTTATAGTTCTTTCTTTAAAATAAAACGATTAAAAAGTAGAAATACAAAATGTTGCTCTTATGTCACTCGACTGAGCTCTGTTAGTCTATTGGGGGCATGAGCAATTTGCAAGCGCGCTAGAAAATTCAAAGCTCCTCGCGACTGAAGTGCGTGCTTGTAAAAGCTAAAGGCAAAGACGTAAGAGCAGCATTGAAACAAGAAGTTCGCGTTTCTTTATAAAAAGATTTATTACGCGACTAGTAATCAGCCTTGGTTGGAAGTTATAAGATAATTCCATAAAATTTACTTTTCGTTTGTTAAGTGGCAATCAAGGATTTGCTTAGATGGTGTTCAATTTGCAAGGGTTACACAACTAATATTTACCATATTGACACATTCATTTTGAATAATTTCTTTCCTGGTTTGATAACCCTGTTCACAGTATTTATCATGTATATGTAATAAATGTTAGATTAAAAATACGTTTATCTTTGGTATGCACTTTAGTAAATCTTTAGCAGGAACGTCCTTAAAGCCAAACTTTATTTCTTTTGCTTTAACGCCCAAAACGAACTCACCAGTTTTACGCCTAGCATCTGTCATTATGATGCTGGTCAGTTAGACAAGGCCTAAATTTGTTTCTTTGATATTTACTTCAATCTGAAGCCGATTATTTTTTACTTCCTCAAAGTTTTCAAATTCATCTAAAAGACAAATTTTTGTTTTGTTTCTAATTGAATCGTTTTATTTTCTATTATTTCGTTTATTTAGACTTGAAGATGCACGCGGACAAGAACTCGCCATTTTTACAGAACATGCCGGTTGTATTACGAACAATAGATACTCGGCCAAAGACTGACTTCCTCTCGCTATCACTAGTCTTTGTACTCGGCGTAATAATACGCGGCGGAGAGCTGCAGTTTTTAGCGCCCCCTAATCTTTATAAGGGGCCAACATGCTTCTCCATAGACTTTGAAAGCACTATTAAAGCTATCAAAAACGTAAGCTTTTTTTTCCACTTTTAAATTTTAAGCGATTTTCATGCCCAAGATTCAGTATTAGCGAGGCTAGCGATAGCTTAACGGGTTTGTTATTACTGTCAATTTAAAATATAAAACACTTCATAATCGCAATACATTGCATGGTTTACTCGACAGTAGGTAAAATGCAACAGAAGGTTTTGCTTTATTGAAACATTTACTTATCGGCTGGGAAGTTCATGAGCAACCCTCTTCCAAAGTTTGAAAATAAAATTTTTGGTCAGTACCGCCTTAAAAGTTTTAAATCTTCTCAGTGTTAATAAACGTATCATTTGTAAATAAATTTGGTTGTGGTGCATTTAATTATACATAAAGAATTATTTAAAAAATAAAACTACCATAATCTTCTGTAAAATAATTGTAATTAACATTTAAAAACTTAAGCCTTTGCACCCCTGTACATATACGGTAATAGCTAAATTATACAACTTTCTTATATAATAATTAATCATTTTGGATCGATTAGTTTTCACATATTTAATATTAGCTATCACATAGTACTAACTATTATTACTAAACATTTTTATTAAATTAATGGTTTATTTGGTTGAGCTGCTTTGAAAGGAACGGATGATTCACTGTTTTCAAAGTACATTTTGGCGAATAACTTTTTATTATTTAGCTTTTAGGTTGTATTATTGTTCACTCTCATTCAAGGGTTTACTTAAAGCCCTAATTTATAAAGCAGTAGTTTATTTAGTCAAATTGTAACTCCAAAAGTAAGTTTTGGGGTGGTTCACTTTGGCCCATTACATTTAATTACTTTTCACTCTCAGTCAAGGGTTCAATTAAAGCTCAAATGTATAAAGAGATAATTTATTGAAATGCATTAATGAATATATAGCTTTCAAAATTAAAATAGCAGAAAATATGTATGGTTTGCAATATTTTTTATAATTCACAATTGTATGTATTTCATATTTTAAATTATTAAATAAAGTTTCACTGAAAATTTTATATTTACTGTGAATAAATTATTTTTAACATTAAATAGTACTTAACGTCCCTAAGACGTCGTTGCTTGCGCAAAATTAATCCAAAATAAAACCCCAGATGAACTATTAAAAATCCAGCTGACATCCCTAGGATCGTTCTAGAGGTCAGGGATGTCAATAGGCTCTAGACAAACTGGACATTTGTACGGTCTGTTAACGTCCGACCGACAGTGATGTCAAGTCGCCAAATTTATATTTCCCTCACAGGGACTTAAAACTTCCCTTTTTGACCAAAATTTTCCATAGTTTCTTTGTTAGCCATCAGAAAGTGATATTTAATACATAGCGCCTTCTAGGTAACCAATATTAAACTATAATTTATATATTTATAATTTTCTATTAATCTTAATACATTTCATTGCTTTATATGTAATAGAATAATTAGCTGAAAAACAGTACGTTATTACACGAAATAACGATTTTTTTTACTTTTCCCCATTAGTTCAATCAACAGAGTTAGATGACTAGAAACTAGAAATTATTAGATTAATTATAATTGGTTATATAATTTCTCACACTGCACGCGACCACAGTCACCCTACTGAGGAGCAGGCGAGTCCTAGATAATAACACGAAAAAGTGATAAGCCAAATTGCCGGGGTGCCAGGTTAATACAAAACATTAAGCTTTCTTGCTAAAATTACTCTCTTTTAATATTTTCATAAAATTAAATCAGTTATTTTAAATATTGTGATTATTTACATTAGTAACTTCACTTTAAAATCACATTACGTGGAATTTCCCGAGATTTCGCAAATTTTTAGCCTGATTTCCCTTTTCCCTTTTAGGATTTTTAGGGGTAAAAATTTACCTACGTCTGGGAAATTTCCCTCGACTAACCATCACTACCGACCGACGTAAACAGCGGATTTTGGGGCGTCCTATGGACGAAGGAAAGATCCGAGTGTGACGTCAATCGGATGTCCAAAGGACGATTTTGCGTTTGCTGGGTAGACAATGTGGGTTTAAGATACAGCGTTGCCAGATCTGAAATTATCGTATCTAGGCAAGTCAATTTGACATAAAACAATTATACATTGTTAAGTATAACATATTTAAAACTATTTTAAATACTGTTAATTACATCCAATAATATAGTACAATATCCTACAGCAAAGTATTGATCTGTTCTATTTAAAATATTTTTATTAATTAAACTTTTTATTTTCCAACTTATGGCTTTCTTTTACAAACATGAATATTAGGCAAAATATGCCCTGTGAGGCAGAGCAAAGGGACAGCTATTAAATAAAAAATGCTTTTATCAAAGCAGTTGAAAGGTTGAATTAAGGGAGAGTAGTTAAGATCTATGAAGTTGCAGATATTGAAAATGTTTTAGGTTTAAAGAGTTTGGTTTTTGGAATTTTCAAAAGCGAAATATATTTCTAAAATAATTTCCATCGATTTTCCTCACCTTTTATATATTTTAAAACCCTTCCCTTAAATTTGTGCCTTGAAACTGTAACAGTAAACTGAGAAATTTTTTAATTGTGAAGGATTACGTGTAAAATGACAGCATTTAACTTCTATATACACATATAGAGTAGTTTCACTAAAAAGCATGGGTGACGTCGTATCGCATGACACTGAAATCACTGTATTAATACATATTTAACAGAAACTGAATTGAAAAAAGTCATAAATAAAAGAGATTTGCAATAATTTTAATCAAGACGGTGTTCAAGTTAACAGATAAAATTTGGATGTAACTCTAGCTTCTATTTTCACAATCAACAGATGACATTCTCTTCCTATAGAGAGCCTGCAAGTGCGAAGTGAGCCGTGTATCTTGCCCTGTGGCTTGGAAAAGATAAGTCATTGTTTTGCTTCCAATAACAATAAATTCTAATAGGTCTTTCTTGAACGAAACATGGCGTTTTAATGTAACTCTTAAGTCTCTTTTTTTACAACCAGCGCTTACTCGACTTGTGTGGAGCTTCAGATTTTCATTAGGCATGCCA
This sequence comes from Leiobunum rupestre, assembly GCF_980474605.1. Lineage (NCBI taxonomy): Eukaryota > Metazoa > Arthropoda > Arachnida > Opiliones > Sclerosomatidae > Leiobunum > Leiobunum rupestre. The sequence goes on from NC_143389.1 coordinate 379,470, forward strand.
AAACCATATAAAGCTCCGTGTTTGTTATGTGTAATTCTACCATGGATTAATGAGGTTAATTAATAGAGTAGTACCGCTCTGTAGCTTTGGGCTATGGCCGCCATTTTTATCTATAGGAAAAAGCATGGGTGACGTCGACATACGTCATGCCGACATTACTCTATTCATGATTCTTCTTAAAACTAATAGTTTAAAAATGCAGACTATGATAGATAGCTTACATAGAACGTTGCCAACTCCTTTAACCGTTTAATTTATTTTATATTCATACAACATTTTTAATTTAACATAAAGTAAATTAATTAGGTTATAACTCATTACGAGTACTAATTTGCAAAATAAATCTGCACGAGCTAGTTACAACAACGTAGCAGACGTCTATCGGATTGAAAACCAATGCCAGAAGCCCAGAAATAAGCTTTTCATTTGAAAAGTATGGTGCGTATCAACTATCAAGCAATGTAGCCTACCTCGTATTTTTGTCTATTTCTTTCTATATTTTGGTCATACAGCCCTATTAATTTATCTATGGCTAAATGCGTGTGATTTTAAAAATTGGTTTAAATATTTCGATTAGAATAGAAAAAATTCAGAACTAAACACGCGTACTCATTTACAATTTAAAATTTTCTCAGTTTACTGTTCCAGTTTTAAGGCTCAAATATAAGGGAAGAGTTTTAAAATATATAAAAGGTGAGGAAAATCGATGGAAATTATTTTAGAAATATATTTCGCTTTTGAAAATTCCAAAAACCAAACTCTTTAAACCTAAAACATTTTCAATATCTGCAACTTCATAGATCTCAACTACTCCCCCTTAATTCAACCTTTCAACTGCTTTGATCAAAGCATTTTTGATTTAATCGATACTGGTTCGGGAATATAGCCACAAAATGTATCCTTAGTTTGGTCCTATCCTCTTCGTTATTTACATACAGCTTCTCGAACAACTACTTCACGTCTCTGGTCTTGGTTTTCGTCTCCGTCACTGTACTAACACAAATATCGGCGTGAATATTCGAGGCCTTTTTTCGCGAATGAAATTTTCATTTCTGCCGGATCTTTTCAAGAACTACAGGCTATCCTGGACATTTCCGAGACTCACGCTTTAGTGTGGCATAATGGCTTTCAATCTTTTAGAAGATAACCAACCCTTCAATTTTACAACCGGGGATGTAGCGTTCCGATAGTATAGTCGACAATACACCTTGGAATCACCATAACGCGAGAAGCGGATTATCTAAAGTCACATGAGAAAAATGTGAGAAAACAGGCCACGAGTCTAGTTGGTGCTGTTTGGCATAAAGTTGCTAACTTCTATAATACTTATACCGTGACGTGAAAGCAATTGCCATACCTAGCCTATCGTACGGTAACCCTGAAAGCGTGCGATCAATCTGAAAATTCTGTTGGAAAAATGGCACTGGGGGGAAATTAAGTGATAGTCAACGCTGCCATAAAAAATGACATGGTCAACCTTTTAGAAACGTGAAGCAAAAACAAGCTCTACGGCGCCTTTGACATATGGACCAGTTGAGGATCGCGAACATGGTCTATGATTACATGCGGAAAGCGGGTCTTCGAATAAGATGGTTCACGAGAACTACCAACCTCGATACGCGTTATGGGTCAGCGTTATCGAGAATCGCCGTTCCAAATCTTCGGAACTGGCTGAACGTCGTCTATAATTATGTTACCGATAGTTCAGAAGGACATTACCTCACAATCCAGTTTAAAGTGGTACGCGAACAAACAACATCCGTCTCTCGAAACGAATCTCTACAACAACGATTGCCGAAGCCATTTGATCTTTACCGCACGGACAGGCGCACTTCCAACAACAAGTCATCACGCGGATGTCTCTGCGGACCATTCAGAATGTCCTTTGTGTGGTAAAAACGTGAAAGACTTACATTATATAATGGTAAAATGTCCATCTCTCGTTCATTGGCGTGCTCTCAAAACTTAAGATTGCTCTGGCGAAGTGTTTTTCGCAAGGTGTTGAGCAATAAATTCTCACGGTGATTTGGACTTTAGTCATATATGAAGCGAAAACAAATACAAAAGATTTGTTCCAAAATTGGGGAAATTTTTTGCCTAAGTAGACAGTCTCTTGCCGCGCTTTTAATTTTATTTAAATAACTGTGTAAATAGTGTCTTTATATACTTGGTATTTGTGTATACCATTTCCATTTTGTATATTCATTTCACTGCCGTCATTTTTATATACTTTTATTCTGTTACATGTAAGTTACCTGAACTTTCCTTTGATTTAGAAGGGACCATTCATTTGGAAGGTTAATAAAACATTCATTCATTAACAGGAAGCTCCTTCTATCTAAAACCCGAAGCAGCAAGGTATATCATTTGTTCACTGAAACCGATTTTCTCCGACTATCTTGAAGTTGTGACATTTTCTTTAAGTGGAAATAATTGTATAATAATAGAAATTATTTTAAAATTCTTGAACAGATATTCTAAATAAATCGTCAAAGAATAGTGTTCTTAAAATATCTCAAATACAAAGTCAAAAACAGCAAATTAAAATATTTTTGGGGAGCTGGTGATATTGGTAAAGAGATAGTTACCAAAAGCTCCAGAAAAGGATTTGAGAAGCAATTTATACCAAATGTAGCCTACGACTAATCTTTTTCAAATATGGACAACGATGAAAATTAGGGCAATCATCGAGTACTCGGACTTTTTTGAGATCAAGTACTTAAATTCGCTAACGAATTAGTAATAGGAGAATACTCGTGGATTACCGAGTACCGAAAAATTGCATATTCGGATAGCCAATTCCTCGAATAAGCTGCTCTCGAAAATCGTCAAGTATTTGTTTTTTCTATCCTTGTTGCTTCTAAGCTCAAAATGATGTTGTACAACTTTTTGGGGGCAATAAACGGTACCTACAAAGATGTGGAAACTGTGATTCATTTAAAAATTGTCGAGATTAACGGTAATAGTAAGTGTAGGGAGCTGTTGGCTCACGTGGCTTGCAGGGCTTGCCACCACCCTCCTACGCATTGTAACCCGGCCACCTAAATTAAGGGCTTCAAAAGTCGCATGATGACTTAGGCCTAAGGTGGTGCCATGGGTATTAGCCAAGCTGATTATTATTAAATTTAGGAATATTTTTCAGCATTCAATGTTAAAACGCCAGTCACTATTTAGATGACTTGCGCCCGAGCAGAACTACAGCGTTTCAACTCCAGCTGTGGTCCGTGGTTCATTTAAAAATATGCTGTATCGCGCACTTGCGTGTGATGCAGCGAATGGTGGAATTATTGATTCTCATTTAGCACGTTTGTTAATTTTGTAACACTTACGGGTATGGTTTTTTATATCTCAAAATAAATAACCATAAGGAAAATTATTTTAATGAACGATAATTTTTAGCAGTCATAAAAACATAACACTTATGATACGTTTCTGAAATTAGTTGTAAAAACGCTTTGCCTCAGTACTACGAACTTGTTATTTTTAAGACCTAATATCTCTGGGACAAATTGGACTTATTTGATCAAATTAATTTTATTCAAGTTTTCCGAGTATGCTCTATAACGTATTTATTGACAGATTTTGGCTACCACCTAGGTTTAAAATAGAGGGGCCGTTCACTGCTTCGTAGAGTGCAGAAGTTATCAAGGTTTAAAATTTAATCGGATTAAATTTAATACAGCCAAAGTTTACGACATAAAATTTAATCAGATTCAATCAACCAAGAGTGCAGATTTAATCATGGGAGTGAACTGCCCCTAGGTTAAAAGTATCTTTCAAAATCAATGAAAAATATCATGATTTTGCTGACATTTTAATTAAACAACGACCTTTTAAGATAGTGTACATCCTGAAAATTTAAAAATGTTAGGTTATATAGTTTTTGAGTAAAACGCCTGGTGTGATCAAATTAAGACGCCCTTTATACCAATGCAAACTAAACACTAAATGACCATATTGGCAACAAAAATTGATTGCCACTCTTAAACCACAATTTTATTTTCAAAAATCCATCGAAGTTTTTACCAAGTGTAAAAGACTAATGTACACCAATAAATTACGGTTTTCCTTTAAACCTTTATAAAGCGGCCTTTTTTATTACCTTTCATTACTTATAATCGAAAATGATGTACGGTCATTTTTTAAACTGTTATATCCTTCGACGATCTTTCATTGTGACAATAAATCCACTTATTTTCAAACAGTTCCCAGTTGTTTAACAAATCACTGAAATCTTAGCGAGTCGTCTCATGAGCGGATATAAGTATATATAGAGTACTTTTATACAAGTTCAAAAGTCACGGAGGTCAGTTAACGTAGCTTTAAACCGTGCTTTTGAACCTCATACAACTAAAAAATACACGATGGCGGCCGACAGCTTGTAACCGTGATTGTCCTCCCTTACTTTAACTGGTTTGACCCTTCTTGGGGTCACACCCTAAATTAGTTTTAAGAGTTTTGAGTGGTTAAGTGCACTTGATTAGTTGAGACCACACCCTTTTATACCACTACACAAATACTTGGATGACGTCACAACTAGTTCAACATTCCATTACGTTACGTACTGGTTTTGTGGACACCATCTTTATAACAGCCACCTATAGAGAAAATTGGGGAAGATATTAACATAAATTTAAAATTTAAAAACGATGAGGGATTTAAGAAATATAAAAGTAACTTTGTCAAGGTGAAAATACTTTATATTATCGTATACTAAAAAATAATATCTAGAAATAATTAACTAAAAAGTAAGATATAAAATGTCGCACTAGAATTAAGCGAATTTTCTCAAAATAAAAATATAATAATAAATAATTATAAATTAAAGAAGTATCCTTCAATATAAATATCAAATCTAAATTATAATATAATTAATTATTCTCTTATATACATAACCCTTTTACCAATAAAAAATGGATGTTGTCGAAATTTATTATGCTCAATTCCTTAAATGATTTTTAAAGATGTATCCTTTTATATAAAATATCGAGGTTGATTATGTTCAATCGTTTTATACATGCATTTACAATTTATATAAAAACCGAGATTTTTAAATGTTAAATCACCAATTGGACGAAATATCCTCACTTAACAAATCCTCTGGCTCCAGCCTGAATCAAAAAAAGTAAACCAAGAACTTAATAATGACATCCGCTTTATTGGCGATGTACAGCGAATGTCGATAATCTCCAATGTTGGACATGAACTATCGTTAAAGATTAAGAAAGAGGGAATTTCCAACGAAACGAGAACACCACGCAAAGTACTTGTCAGATAGTAACCTCTCCTTGGAAGTCATTTGTATTTTAAACTCTGATGATAAATATTAAAACGACCGAGGAAAATATGGTTTTACCACCATCCAAAGTAAATTTAATTTTTTTTAAAAACAAATCTGAATATTATAGTCATTTACTTAATTAGGTTATTGTTTTAGAAATGGAAGAACAGCAATTAGACCAAAATTTCAATGTTATAAAAACAAGAAAATACACTTTTGTTGCTTTCGAGTGATTGAGCTTGTTATTGCGAGACGAACAATGTCGTTAGGAGACGAATTCACCTACGAAAGTGATAGTGAATTAGATTTCACTTCCATAAACAATTTTACTTACAAAAAATTAATAATGTTAAAAACTAACTCCCAAAAAATCCCAAAAATGGAAAAGCGTGCAACCAGATATTCAGATAGCGTACTTCAATATAAAAGAAATTCAATTCCATTTATTTTTTACTTTTTTTAAAATCTTAAAGGAAATTATAGAATATGTCAAACGTCAAGCTAGTGATTAAGAATATTTGCGTTTACCTATACAATCAGAGCTTTTAGATCACCCCATTTTTAAATTTCAGAAAAAATTACAAATTGACTGTGTCGCAAGTAATGTCACATATTGCTAGAATTGCGAAGTAAAAAGACTTTTTATTAGGGGATGGTGAAAATTTAACGTTATCCTTCTAAAAGAACCCCAAAAAATTAGACAAAACTGCTTATCGTTATAAAACAGAAATATTATCGAGAAAGACGGCTTTTTGAAAACCAAATCAAACTCTTACTATATCGATAACACAGACTTTGTGTTTCGAGGGCTATTGTTATAGGCAAGAAATTGTTAATATTGCATATGCACAAAAACTTAAACTTCATTTTACAAACATTGTAAAGGATTATTGCACCTAATCCTTCTTTCGAAAAACAGAGAACAAACTAAAGAGGCGATAGAATAACACAGTTCCGTCGAGATGCCAGGAGCTGCGGTTGGATTGTGTGATTTAGAAAATATTCCAAATTTGTAGCCCCAAAATTTCAAATAATCGTTTTGTTGCTGCTGAAAATTCTCAAATATATTCCAAGCATATGTAACATAATTACTTCTAAGTATGCTACTAGATATATTTCTTCACAAACGGTTTGATTCACAGATATTGCATCATCCGTACCCTACGTTATATTTTACCTCATATTTGATGTAATATTTGACGTCATCGAATCTCAAATGCCGATAATGCCTTCGCCCAATTAGCTCGACGTCTGATAAACCGACGGCCATTATATTAGTAAACAAACCCGTTTGAACAACAATATAGTGTCAAGTTATGTTAATGTAATTAATTTGCAAATTAATGAAGTTCTCGGAGACTCACTTTCTCAATAAATTTGTATTGTCAAATTGGAGTCTTTGCAGATTCTTTTGAGCCTAGGCCTAACTCTTCTAGGCTTGATATGGGTTTTAATAACGCTGGTGGAATATCCCACTTTGACAACTTGTTCCATTTTCGGAAAGTGATCACTTACTTGTCATTTTTCTCAACCTTTTATTTTTCTAAGCTACTCATTATTTAACTTCATCCGCACAAACCGAGCGAGTGCGGAGTTTATAAATTTCAATAAAGCTACATTGGGCTGAATAAAATTCCGACGCCAAAAATTACTTCTCAATTTAGAGGTTTCCTATTGGCTTAAATAAATATGTTAGTAGCCAATAGTGTGACTCCCAAAATTACTAGGATGAATAAAAAGGTTAAAATCTAACGTAGTCCATCTTTTTACTGGTTCGTGGTGAAACAAACCATTAGTGAAGATTTTTAAATGGAATGAAGGTACAGTGGCATACTTATGAGTAATTATGTTACATATACTACAAGGGAACTATCAATAACGAATTTAAAATACTATTAGTAAAAATTGGATCGCATATGCACGTGGCGAAAAACTTGCACATTATCTGGGGTGGTTCAAGTTCGTGCGTGGACTGTGAAAATTATTTCATTCGGCAGAACGACGCGATAGACATCATTGTTTCGCGCCGCAGAATATTAAATGTAAACGCTGTTCAGAGCCCAATTTGCAAGAAATTACAAATGTATCTTTAACACGTTGCAAAGAAGGCAATCGCTATTTTAAAGTCGGAGAAAGTTACGAGATGCATATAAGAAATGGTAGTTCTAAACTCTTACACAGATGCGCTTGTTATTTTAAACTGGAAGATACGACAAAACCGCACGAATGTCAAACTTAATGTGAAATGTGTAAAGTTGAACCCAATCAAAACTATGCAAAAATGTACATTTTTAAAAATAAACCTCGATCTTACGTTTATTTGGCATTGAGACCTTTGTTCATAATATCTTTCATAAACCAGTACTGATCGTAGCTCAGACCGAACTTTTTGTCAAACCAGTTTTTAGGGTGAAAATTGCGTGGATAGATTTTTAAATTATCTGTTTCAATATGAAAAAGTAGTAATTGATGAATTGAAAAAATTCGCAATAAACGATCTAGCCTATTTGGATAAAGAGAATTATCTAACGTTTTACGCTGATGATACTTTACACTAAAAAACAAATATAAATGAAAAAGACTTATTTGAAAACGCTTATAACAAAAGGTTAATTTTAAATAACTGGTTTGAAGCTAATCTACTAGAACTCAATAAAGATAAAACAGTTTATATGGTTATTAAAACCAAAATAAAAGAACTATTGATTATACTTATAATATAAAAATAGATGGTAGAAAATTAAAAAGGGTAACGGAAGCGAACTACGTTTGGAGAACACTCAAAAGACACCATTTTCATCCTTATCGAGCGACACTTCACCAATGACTGCATGACGGTGATAGACAGTGCCGACTTTACTTCTGCAATTGGTTTTGCCTCATGGCTGACGCACACCAGGATTTTCATGATCAACTACTGAAGTCCGACGAATGTTCATTCGGAAGAGATGGGTCTTTCAACCGTCAAAACCAACATATGTGGGACTACGAGAATCCACGCTGGGGATTTCCTCACCACCACCAAGTGCAGTTTCGCTTAAATGTGTGGGCTGGTATGTTAGGTGACATAATTATTGGCCCGTTCTTCCTGCCAAATCGCCTGAACGGTCAAAACTACTTGGAGTTCGTTCAAAATGAAATATCCAACGTGTTGGAAGACATTCCTCTGGCCGAGTACAGACGCATCTGGTTCCAGCAAGATTAGACGCCACCTCACCAATATCGTGACGTGGTTGCATATCTAAACATCGAGTTTCCTGGAAGATGGATCGGAAGAACTGGTCCTGTTCGTTGGCCTGCAAGATCCCCTGATCTAACACCACTCAACTTTTTTCTTTGGGGATTCGTAAAGGACTACGTATACCAAACACCTGTGACGAGCGTTGAAGATTTACGACCAAGAATTATCGAAGCATGTCACCGGGTGACTCCAGAAATAGTTCGGGGAGCATTTCGCAATACGCAACATCGTGCATATTTGTGCATTGCATCAGAAGGTGGCATTTTAGAAAAAAAAAAATTAGAAGTCATTAAAAAACATTTCTCACTGGGGCTAATTATTATTTGTTTATTTTTCGAAATCTTATAACTGAAATGCATGTTACCTACAATTCGTTTAAGGCTATTGCCTACTAGTACAACTTGTTTTTCCCCCGACCTCCAAACTCATTGAAAAATAGGTCTTTTTCAACCGAAACCAAATTATTTTTACACTTTCGACTATGCCCTACAACTTTTCTATTTAAACATTTTGCGTGACACCTACCGGTGAATAAAATAAATTTTCCAAAACGGCATAAATATATTTTGAGAAAAATGGCCTGATCGAGCAAATTGAGACACCCTGTATAATTTACCATCATATGTTAAAGAGTGGTCACCGCCCATACTCAGGATACGCGGGTGGGCAAACCAATGCAAAAGCTGTTGAGGCCATGTGATTTCCTATCGTTAGATATATAAAATAACATCCTAAGTTGAATGATTTCCTATCGTTAGATATATAAAATAACATCCTAAGTTGAAGGATTAAAACTTGTGCGCCACCCACCCTCAGGGTACGCGGGTGAGCAAAGCAATAGAAAAGCTGTTGAACCCATGTGCTTTCCTATTGTTTGATATAATAATTAACTATCTGTGTTAAAGACTGCACACCGCGCACCCTCAGAATACGTGGGTGGGCAAAGCTATACAAAAGCTGTTGACGCCATGTGATTTACTATCGTTTGGTATATAATTTACCATCCTATGTTAAAGAGTGGCCACCGCCCACCCTCAGGATACCCGGATGGGCAAACCAAATTAACCAATGCAAAAGTTGTTGAGGCCATGCGATTTCCTATCGTTAGACGGAAAGTATCAAAGGTGAAATTGGTAAGCAAAACACGACGAACATAATTATTTTAAATTATTGAAATTAGTAGTAATATGATATAAAGAAATTCTTCAACAGGGATTAAAATTGGTTTATTTTAGGAAATTTATATCAAACATTTGGCTAGTTAAGGCACCAAAAGTCATGTAAATTAGCAAATTCATAAAAAAATGCCCATGATTTTATTAACTTATCGATCACTCTCCCTTTAAGGGGGTTGGTCGGAGGGGGTGGATATTAACGGCACTGCTTGCGCGTCAAAGAGTTCTATCGAATGAAACCAACTTGTTTTTTCGGTCACTCTCCCTTTAGGGGGTTTATCGGAGGGGGCGGAAATTAACGGCACTGCGAGCGCGTCAAAGAGTTTTATGGAATGATACCAACTTGTTTTTTTTCGGGCACTCTCCCTTTAAAGGGGTTGGTCGGAGGGGCGGGAATTAACGGCACTGCATGCGCGTCATAGAGTTCTATCGAATGAGTCCAAATCACTGGACCAACTTTACAAACTATACAAGTTCGCCAAGAAGGCGATAATTTTATTTCGTGTCACACATAAAAGACTTCGATAAGAAAGTGCCACACTTATTACTTCTGACCATACACGGTTTCATAAGAAAGTGCCACCTTTATTTATGACTGCTGACAATACACGGTTAAATAATCAGCTAGGCAAATACCCAAGGCACCACCTTAGGCCTAAGTCCTCAAGCCACTTTCGATAGCCTAGGTCACGTGTGGCGCATCACGCATCAAATAAAATAATACATCTTTTTTGACGATTTCGCCCGCGAGAGCGTTCCGGACAGGTATTTTTAATGAATCTAGCTCTGCTGAACATCCTTAGTTTTTACCTCTCCGAGGGGACAAAGTCCCCTAGGAGGGGTTATACAATCACCGTGTCTGTCCGTCCTGCGAACGCGTTCGCATTATCAGTGCAAAGGTTAATCATTGCGTACGCAATTTCTCGAAATTTCTGCGATCGCAGTTTCTCGAAGGGTTGGCAAAACCACCGTGTGACGGTGATCGTTAACGGATTGATTTGATGTTGGGTTTGGTCCGGTTTTTTTTCGTCAACGCTCACCGTCGCGACAGTTTTAATTCTGTTTGATTGGATATTTCGTTATTGTAATGTTTATGTGTAAGTTGTGATTGTTGAGTTCGTGTTGTGAAAGTTGTAAGTGTGGAGTTTGTTGTGAATGTTGAGTTTATGTTATGATGGTTCTGGATGTTGAGTCTGTTGTGTTTGTATGGGCGTTTTCTCTCCAACTTCTTCTTAACGACTTTGGGACGGACCGAGTGCTGAGTGTAATGCTACCTCTCAACGTCCAAAGGCAGGGTTTCCACCAGTTGTACACGGTATTCGTCTTAGTACCATTTTGCGATTTTTTGGCAACGACCGGGAATCGAACCCGGGTCTGCCTCGTGTAAGAGATGTACTCTAACCACTCAGCCACCAACGCTTGTTAATTTACGGTGTTTTTCTAAAAAACAGCTTTGGCGAATGTCCTTTACAAAGTTATAACGTTAGGTACTATAATTTTAATATTTATAGATTATATAAATCTTATATTTAATTAAATATTTTAGTATTTTAATGTAAAATTTGATCGCGATCAGGAATTGAACTCGGGTTGCATTGTTACAATGCGGATAGTTCACCGCCGAGCCATTGACTTCCTTGCGGAAAATATTCAAGTAATGGGACAATTATGATAATGAACTAAACGTATTAATACAATATCTGTATATATTGTTTATTGAATGATAATTATTCAAACCTCCCGCGGAAACTATATCAAAGTAATTATATAGCGCCACCGTGTGGAGAACTATCAATCAAACCGGGTAAAAAATATAATCTCTTCAATGTTTCGAACTTTAGTTCAATCTTGACGGGTCTAAAAAACGCCAAATGAACGTATATAAAGCCGTTGCCGTCAATAAAGAAGATTGGCTGTCAGACGAATTACTACAGGACGGGGTCCTGGTGTCGGTAAAAGTTTTGAGGTAACTTTGCGGTTTTAATTAGTATGTTCGGTCTTCGGTCAAGAAAAGAGTTAAATTATGTTTCGCGTTTGGAACGTGAGTGAATGGACTTAATTGTATGAACAGTGCGTGTTTAAGACTGAAAGTGTTAAAGTAATTGTGAACTAACTCAAGTCAGCTGTAAGATAAAATTGATTGTTTTTATATTTTGAATTGGAATAACCTAATTATACCCTTGAAATTATCAACTCAACCTGTGAGGCTAATTAAGTAGATTGGAAGTAATGAGTAGAGAACAGCTCTCAGCTGTTAATTAAGGCAAGAGTTTATAGTATGATATTTACTTAAGTGTAAGTATGTTTTGGTTTATTTAGCAATCACAATGAACTAAGACAAATCTAGTCTTAGACCCTTGAGTACCAGTTCTGTACAATTACGTAGGAGGAATATATATTGTTAGGTTATTCATGAAAGTTAAATCTAGGACGTTCCAAAAATAAACATTTATAATTTTGCATAATTCTGGTTGCCATTCTATTTTCTAATCACTCGCCCACAACATTACAGTTCTGTCAATCCCGAATCAACTAAATTTTCGATATAACGGCGACGGGAAATTATTATCGTAAATTTATCGCGCGGCCTTAGGGAATATTCTTTTAACAAAATTTCGATAAACTATCGTTTAATTAAAATCGGCCCGATTCCGTTAAAATTATAAACCAAAAAGCAAACGGTCGTTATAATACCCTCTGTAGATATTTCTTTCATTAAAATTTGCTTTGTATTATATTCAACTGACAAACTTGTACTGTAAAAAGGGTTTAATTCAATTGTGCATTGTTATAGTACGTCGAACTAATTGTTGTAACTACTAAACTAATGATATTCTGAATAAATTAAAATTATAATTAAAATTTTATACTGGGCGGGATAGAACTGGGATAACATTTTTAACAAATAACTCTAAATTGCGGAGATATATCTTTAAGGGTTATCTCGAGAAATTAATACCACTAGGGACAATTCTTCCGAGGAGAGGTATATTTTGGCTTTCCAACTTGTTTTAATCCATGTTTCACCCAAGAAGAATATATTTCCGTTTGATTAAATGCGACGCGCTAGAACGAAATTCAACTTTCACCTAAGAAGAATCTATTTCCGTTTGATTAGTCTATGATAGATCCTTCTTAGGTGAAAGTTGAACATGGATCTATCACCTGCAGCTTTAGCCAGCACAAGTTTTTATCATATAACTATTCTTGTTTTTCCTTTGAGTAAACAGAAAACACGATAAAGAAAATCTTTACGCCCAGGACCTAGCATTTTGTAAAAATATTTTCGTTTAAAGGCTAGTTCCGGAGCCATATTGTTCAATAAAAAAAGTTCAAGCGACAAATTCAAGAAAAAGGCGTGGTTCGATTGGTTGAGCGTCGGTTTGCAAGTTGACGCGGCCAGCGCCTATCTGTGTTCGAGTCCCGGCACCGGCGTTAATATAAGTTATATTTATAAATTATTTTTCGCAGCTCCATCTACCGTGTCGTCACTTTTCCCCGCCGCCGACACCAAACAAACAAACATACAACACTTAACGACAATCCGTCCATAGCAATAGTCCCACTTCGGTATATATATACAGGGTCTTTTTTTTTGCTCGGAAAAGTGTTTTTTTTTTCAAAAACTATTTATAGTACCGATTTCAAATTTGGAAGGTCAATTCTCTATACCGGGGGACATCAGTTTGAGAAATTTGAGCGTTTTCGGTAATGTTTTTCACCAATTTTGAAAAATTATTTTTCGACCACTAGGTGCGAGATAAAAAATTTCTATTATAAAGTTGTAGGCCGTCATCGAAAACCCTTAAAAATTGTTCACTCGACGAAAAACAATTTATTTATCAGTGAAAATTCGAGCTTGAAAAATTTACAAGTTGGTGAAGCCAAATTACGATTGTTTGAAACGATAATTGAAACCGAATTACCTAATCCAGTTGAAACTTTGGTTAAAAAAACGACCGGATTTAAAAAACACGAGGCTATAGGTCAATCCTAAACATGCATTGGGTATTTAAAGGAAAACTTTGGGAGATTATTATCAGTGTTTGATAATATTTCGAACAATGCCTCGTTATTCAGTAGCTGAGCGTACCGAGATAGTTGCCATTTACTATGGAGAAGCAGCGCAAAACCTTAGAAGAGTGACTGAAATCTTCGCAGAAAGACATCCAAATGGAGCACCATCTGTAAATACAGTAAGACGAGCAATTCACGATTTCAATCAATTTGGTAACTTGCAACCTAGGTTTCGCGGATTGGGTCAACCGGATTTAGACTTCGAGAACAATGTACTCGCGTACTTTGTGGCATATCCTCGTCACAGTTGCGCTAACGCCGCTGCTGATTTGGGTTGTTCTGCAAATCGTGTGTGGAAAATTCTTCGTAAGAATCGCTATCACCCATACAGAGCTACGCTCCACCAAGGACTAATTGACGGAGACCATCAAAGACGTTATGAATTTAGCAACTGGTTACTAAATGCTGTCCAAGAAGATAGACAATTTTTGCGCCATGTTTTGTTCTCCGACGAAGCGTCATTTTCTAGAGATGGGCCCTTTAATCATCAAAACAGCCATCTTTGGTCTGACATCAACCCACATTGGGGTTTTGAATATCATCACCAGGTTCAATTTGAACGGGTCAATGTTTGGGTTGGACTTGTTGGAAACCGTTTGATTGGTCCCTTTTTCCTGCCGACGAACCTCAACGGCCAAAGGTATTTACATTTTCTACAGAACGAACTGAGTGACGCAATCGACGACCTTCCATTGGCTGAAAGACGTCAGTTGTGGTTTCAGCAAGATGGCGCCCCTCCGCATTTTTCCCGGCAAGTAACTGAGCACCTCAACAACGAGTTTCCTGAAAGGTGGATAGGGAGAAATGGTCCAGTGCATTGGCCAGCAAGGTCACCTGACCTAACACCGCTGGATTATTTTCTCTGGGGATTCGTTAAAGCAAAGGTATACGCCACGCCCATTGAAACTAGGGAGGAACTCATTAGACGAATAATCAGTGCTTGCCGAGACGTCACACCAGAAATGGTAGAGAAAGCGTTTGAGAACTTAATTGTCCGCGCACAAACCTGTGTTGCAGCCAATGGTGATATTATTGAAAATGTTTTGTAAAAATTTATGTGAATAAAATATCTGCATTTAAAAACCAAACGTGTACATTTTTTCAAGTGTGAAAACTCTACTACGTTTGTATTAGACTTGTTCCCTTTTCAATTATCGTTTCAAACAATCGTAATTTGGCTTCACCAACTTGTAAATTTTTCAAGCTCGAATTTTCACTGATAAATAAGTTGTTTTTCGTCGAGTGAACAATTTTTAAGGGTTTTCGATGACGGCCTACAACTTTATAATAGAAATTTTTTATCTCGCACCTAGTGGTCGAAAAATAATTTTTCAAAATTGGTGAAAAACATTACCGAAAACGCTCAAATTTCTCAAACTGATGTCCCCCGGTATAGAGAATTAACCTTCCAAATTTGAAATCGGTACTATAAATAGTTTTTGAAAAAAAACACTTTTCCGAGCAAAAAAAAAGACCCTGTATATTTCGATGTGGAACTAAAAACGAACAATTCTTATTATGGATCACGCCTCCTATCTTGCCCACACTGAACCTATCTATGGAAAATCTAATTTGCTTACTGTTGAGCAAATCTTTTACTATAGTATGATGTTATTTATATACAAATCATTGGTAGCTCCGGTATTTAATGTGTTCCAATATCAATTACAACTTCAATATAATGTACGTAGGTAAAATATTTTATATATAAGTCCATCTCGTACTCAACTAAAATTAAACTCCATTTTTCATAATGGCGCTAATAGATTTTATTCACTTGGACTTTTCAATTAACTGAATCTAGGTACATATATAAAATATTCGTGATTATCTTTTAAAAATATATACTTAAAAACGAGATATTTTATAACATATATTTCAAATATAGCTAATATATTGTACTTAATTAAAAAAGAGAGACAATGTTAATAAAATTTATGTGTTGCGACTTAAAAGTCATATCATGACTTAGCCCCCCCTTCTTGTTTGTAGTCATACAAAAAGTATGCAATAAATACATTATTATTATTATTATTATTATCAGTCAGCTTTATCAGGATTTAGTAAAGAATGCTTTTACAAATTACAACGGGATATCTCTATCAGGGGCCCTTTACAATGTTTTAATAGACTTTTTCCTCGAACCGTTTAACGTAGTAACATTAGAACTATGGGTTTAGTTGGTAGACAAAACCAAAGCGCTATCGCTCTGAATAACCTAAAGTATTACGAATCTGAAAATGGGCTTACATTTCAAACCGTTAGATCCCAGGAAGTGAAAAGGCTGTTGGACAGTATTTTTTGGACGGTTTTTGTAACGATCCCCATTTGCTCTTGATATTTAAAGCTGTGATTGGTTCACGTGTCCCACCCACTAACCCGAACAAAAATCTAACAGTGTTTTAGGATAAACATTTAAGAAAATAAATGAACGCGAACTAGATCGAAAAATATTTATTGAGTAAAATTTGCCTAATTACAACTGTATTCAAATATAACAATAATAATAATAATAATCAGCTAATACCCAAGGCACCACCTTACCCTAAGTCATCAAGTGACTTTTGAAACCATTAATTCAGGTGGCCGGGTTACAATGCGTAGGAGGGTGGTGGCAAGCCCTGCATGCCACGAGATCGAGCCAACAGCTCCCTACACTAACTATTACCGTTAACCTCGACAAGTTTTTATGGAAGGGGAAACCGAAGAACTCGGGGAAAAACCCCTTAAACCAGTGGGGAGAGAACTTGCAAACTCAACGCAGAAGGAGTTGTTCCGAGTTTTCACCCAGTGCCACAAGCTGGGATCGAACCCGGCTCCTCTTGCTGCGAGGCGAAAGTGCTAACCACTCCGCCACCCCTACTATGTATGTAATATTTTGGAAATGCTAAAGAAAAATGCAATCTTTAATTATCTTTAGATAGTTCCCAGTATTCACCCCATAGATTCGTTTGTGGGTGGTCGAGAAGAAACAATTGAACTTTACCACGAGATCGACTCCTCAATTGGAGAACAAGTCCGATATTTCGATTTCTGTAGTCTGTAGGCGTATTGTTTACAGGGAAAGAAATACGGACATAAAAATGTTAAAGTTATCACACAAAACTTTGACTTTACCCCAATGCTTCTTTTGGAAAAATGAAATGTTAAATCCTCCTACCTAGTGACTGCTTTCTACACGTCCCCCCTTTTTGATTTAATAAGAAACTTTTCTACCCCTTATGCGCCACCTGTGAAAGACACAACGTTGAAAAGTGCAATCTTAATATTGACAAACGAGCTATCAAAAGTGTCTTACCATGGCTCCATTAGATTGACCCCCCACTGCTTATTAATAAAAACAAAATGGATTTTCATTTCTCTCTTATTTTGCTCTATAGTAGTTCGGCACTGTTAAATTTTGTTCCGCAGTCGTTTAAGAGTTATTTTAATTTTAATTGGGGGGCTAAGTTAATAATTAGCCCCCCACTTAAACTAATTACACAAAAGCGAGAGTGCATTTTGCTCCACATCCGTTTTAGAATTATTTCAATTTTAATTTAATCAATTTCTCGAAATAGCCAATCTAAACGCTGTAAACATTTCCGTAAAATATGGGGTCTCATTAGATGCGTTTTGCACACTTATATTTCTCCGATATCAAATTTAACTACATCCTCATTTTACAGCTCTTTTAACTTTAATTTGTTTAATTGAGGGGCTAAGTTAATGACTAGCCCCCCACTTTACCAAATTACATAAAAGCGAGAGCGCATTTTGTTGGTGAAATTTTGCTCCAATATCCTCCATCAAAATAAAATTTTGCTCCACATCCGTTTAAGAGTTATTTTAATTTTAATTGGGGGGCTAAGTTAATAATTAGCCCCCACTTAAACTAATTACACAAAAGCGAGAGTGCATTTTGCTCCGATGTCCTCCATTAAAATAAAATTTTGCTCCATATCCGTTTTAGAATTATTTTAATTTTAATTTAATCAATTTCTCGAAATAGCCAATCTAAACGCTGTAAACATTTCCGTAAAATATGGGGTCTCATTAGATGCGTTTTGCACACTTACATTTCTCCGATATCGAATTTAACAACATCCTCATTTTACAGCTCTTTTAACTTTAATTTTTTTAATTGAGGGGCTAAGTTAATGACTAGCCCCCCCACTTTAACAAATTACATAAAAGCGAGAGCGCATTTTGTTGGTGACATTTTGCTCCGATGTCCTCCATTAAAATAAAATTTTGCTCCTCATCCGTTTTAGAATTATTTCAATTTTAATTTAATCAATTTCTCGAAATAGCCAATCTAAACTCTGTAAACATTTCCGTTAAATATGGGGTCTCATTAGATGCGTTTTGCACACTTACATTTCTCCGATATCGAATTTAACAACATCCTCATTTTACAGCTCTTTTAACTTTATTTTTTTAATTGAGGGGCTAAGTTAATGACTAGCCCCCCACTTTAACAAATTACATAAAAGCGAGATCGCATTTTGTTGGTGACATTTTGCTCCCATGTCCTCCATCAAAATAAAATTTTGCTCCACATCCGTTTAGGAGATATTTTAATTTTAATTGGGGGCTAAGTAAATGACTAGTCCCCCCCCACTTTAACAAATTACATAATAGCGAGATCGCATTTTGTTGGTGACATTAGCTCCGATGTCCTCCATTAAAATAAAATTTTGTTCCACATCCGTTTTAGAATTATTTCAATTTTAATTTCATCAATTTCTCGAAATAGCCAATCTAAACGCTGTAAAAATTTCCGTAAAATATGGGGTCTCATTAGATGCGTTTTGCACACTTACATTTCTCCGATATCAAATTTAACTACATCCTCATTTTACAGCTCTTTTAACTTTAATCTTTTTAATTGAGGGGCTTAGTTAATGACTAGCCCCCCCCACTTTAACAAATTACATAATAGCGAGAGCGCATTTTGTTGGTAAAATTTAGCTCCACATCCCTTTTAGAATTATTTATATTTTAATTTATATAAAAATACTAAATAATAATAAAAAAACTGAAGTTATATTTTGATACGTCGTAAACAATAGCAAATTATATGACCAGCCCCGTTTCTCAAAGCTCCACCGAAAAAGAATAATCCATTAATATCCAAAGTTTGAGGTATTGATTGTAATTTGGTCATTTTTCTCTTTTCCTCATTGGGAGGCTCTTTAATTTTGATAAAAATGCCCATTTCGCAGTCATAAGCGTGCTGGGAAATTTCCCTTGTTCCAAGGCAATTTTCTGCCCCACAGGGAATTTCAATTGGAAATTTTTCTAGGTACTCATTAATGTAATCTTGAAGTTTATATTACTTATCTGCGGGGCAATCAACTATAATGACGGGATGGTTATCAGACGTTTTAAAGGATGGGCAATCCGCAGAACTACATATATTTTCTCCGACGCAACCTTTGAAATGGTCAAATAACTTCTCCACCAACTTCATTGGAGATCTTTCACAGCGTACGCAAATTATTTCCCTAGGAAATGATTGAATTTCCGAAATTTCCTTTAGAAACAGGGCTCTTTTCGTGTGCTGGCTAAAGCTGCAGGTGATAGATCCATGTTCAACTTTCACCTAAGAAGGATCTATCATGGATTATTCAGACGGAAATAGATTCTTCTTAGGTGAAAGTTGAATTTCGTTCTAGCGCGTCGCATTTAATCAAACGGAAATAGATTATTCTTAGGTGAAACATGGATTAAAAAAGCAAGGATGTTCAGCAGAGCTACATTCATTAAAAATACCTGTCCCGAACGCTCTCTCGCGGGCGAAATCGTCAAAAAGGATGTAATATTTTATTTGATGCGTGATGCGTCACACGTGACCTAGGCTATCGAAAGTGGCTTGAGGACTTAGGCCTAAGGTGGTGCCTTGGGTATTAGCCTAGCTGATTATTTAACCGTGTATGGTCAGCAGTCATAAATAAAGGTGGCACTTTCTTATCGAAACCGTTTATGTGTGACACGAAATAAAATTATCGCCTTCTTGGCAAACTTGTATAGTTTGTATAGTTGGTCCAGAGATTTGGTCTCATTCGATAGAACTCTATGACGCGCATGCAGTGCCGTTAATTCCCGCCCCCTCCGACCAACCCCCTTAATGGGAGAGTGACCGAAAAAAAAACCAGTTGGTCTCATTCGATAAAACTCTTTGACGCGCTCGCAGTGCCGTTAATTTCCGCCCCTCCCGACCAACCCCCTTAAAGGGGAGTGACCGAAAAAACAAGTTGGCCTCATTCGATAGAACTCTTTGACGCGCTCACAGTGCCGTTAATTTCCGCCCCCTCCGACCAACCCCCCTAAAGGGAGAGTGACCGAAAAAAAAACAGTTAATCTCATGCGATAGAACTCTTTGACGCGCACGCAGTGCCGTTAATTTCTGCCCCCTCTGACCAACCCCCTTAAAGGGAGAGCAATCGAAAAGTTAATAAATTCATGGGTATTTTTTTATGAATTTGCTAATTTACATGACTTTTGTTGCCTTAACTAGCCAAATGTTTGATATAAATTTCCTAAAATAAACCAATTTTAATCCCTGTTGAAGAATTTTTTTATATCATATTACTACTAATTTCAATAATTTAAAATAATTATGTTCGTCGTGTTTTGCTTACCAATTTCACCTTTGATACTTTCCGTCTAACGATAGGAAATCACATGGCCTCAACAACTTTTGCATTGGTTAATTTGGTTTGCCCACCCGGGTATCCTGAGGGTGGGCGGTGGCCACTCTTTAACATAGGATGGTAAATTATATACCAAACGATAGTAAATCACATGGCGTCAACAGCTTTTGTATAGCTTTGCCCACCCACGTATTCTGAGGGTGCGCGGTGTGCAGTCAGAGATACTGACAATATAGAGATATGAAACTCCCTATACATCGCTGCGACCCCCTTTTTTTCGTTAACGTCGGCGCCATCTATCAACCGGGAGAAAGCTTTTTCTCCCCGTGTTTATTTGTAGTAGGTTTACGTTTTAAATGAAATTCAATGAATCATATGTGCAGCTTTAATAAAGAAATACGATTGCTTAGAGGATTTTCAATATAATTTATTAAGATAAGATAAAAAGTAAGTTTTAAATTAATTATATTTAATTATTTTAAGAAAGTTCATATATTAACTATTTTTTATGTTATTTTAGACCTTTGTTACTTGAATCAGGGCCAGATGTTAAATTAATGATCATTAATCCAAGGGTATTTCTGGGATAAATAATTGGAATATTATTAATCCAAGTATATGTTATCGAAATGGTTAACGACTCAAATGTTTGGTAAGTATTTGTTAATGTTGAACCTTAAGTAATTTGCGATCTAGATGTTTCTGGGCTTTGTCATACTTGTGGTTTAAATTATGTTTTTCCAATGTACTACGAATGGAAAGTTGTACAAAAAATTAATTATTTATTTCAAGTAATCAACACATGGAACATGCTGATGCATCTCATCTTTTGAAATAAACCAAGATTGATCGATTGTTCTTGAAATAATTCTGGTAATCCTCTCTTTGACTTTATTCATTTGTATTACCATTGGGAAAAGTTTATCAAACTTGTCCTTGATCTCAGATACGTTGCTCTGGAATCTTTCAGTTGGTATTGTCAAGCCACTGAATGTTGATGTATCACGAGACTTAAATGATGCTAATATATTTGACTGGTTGAGTGTTTGTTTTTCATCTACAAGTTTGGTTTTGCATTATTCACAATTGTGGTTTTTATTACAACGAGATAAGACATATCCTGAAATGTAAGATAGTTTGTTTTGTTTTCCAGGCCCTTGGCTTTCAAGTGAACTTTTACAAAATTTGAAAGTCTTCCTCCGAACATGCCCTGGGATAATAATTATTTGCTGATGGAAGACTTTCATCATAATCATCTGGAATTATTATATGGGTCTTATATAAGTCAATGTTAAGAAGGAATTGGTCTCGATATTAGGTTTAGTAGCCTGCTGAATTTCAATTGTAGGAATTTCCACTGATAAAGAAAATCATGTTAAAATTTAATAGTTGTTTTGAATGAAACTGTTTACAATCCTGTTCTGTAGATATAGTTTCGCTGGAACTTGCTGCAACTGATAATATTGTTGCGCTCTTCAGGGGCGTAGGAACGTTCTAGAAGGTGGAGGGGGCAAAGTGAAACCAAAAGGGGTCTGGAGAATGGTTTTTAATTTTTAATGGAGTGTATCTTTTCCGAATGCATTTGTACATTTTTCTACTATATACATTGGCGGGAAAATACTGAAATTTAAACACAGTTGAGGTTCTATAAGCTTTCTATGCTTTTAAAATGATAATTTGAGCCTTGCGAAGATTTCAACTGAGAGGGGGGAATAACATTAGTTGCCCCTCCCAGTAAAATTCTAGAGAGGTGCATTGTAATCCTTGCCCCCCCCCCTGGTTCCTATGCTCTTCCACCATTTCTACAGACAGTTTACTAGATTCTATTTGAAAATTGAGTTTTAACTTATGAACCCGTTACCAATGTATAAATTTCATCGTACCAGTTGTTTTATGATAGTCCTTGATATCATTTTCTACTAAGTTATCTGGAACCTTTACGTTTGAGCAACTAGCTAAATTATCATTCCCTTGGGAAATATGTTTAATTTAAATTAACTTATAAATAAACAATACTTAAAACTCAATTTTTACTTGTTGGCTTAAATTCATTTGAAAATATTGTTGGAATAGCGTTTGATGTCAGTCTGTTTTTGGTTTTACTATTCATAGAACAAGAATCCTCAATGTAGGGCGCATAATTTATTATGATGTAAATGTATCGCATCTTTCAAATAAAGATAGCTTCTTCCGACATTATCAGCCATTTCTCAGAGCTAAGTTTATTGAAAAACCACATATTAAAGGTAGGCCTAACAAAAGCTATTAATTAATTTTTCCCACCGTTCTTTCTCTTTTGGAATATTAAACAAGGAGATCCTTTGCTTTACTTTGGAACTGTTACAAAATTTTACAGAACAATTACTTCCAGGCATATTTCTTTATTGATACAAACCCTCAAGATGATAATTTCTAAGCCAAAACGCGTATATAAATTTTTGCGTCTGAAATCCGCTGTTTGGGATTTCGAAAAATACGCTTTCTCCCGGCCGTTAGGCGTCGCTCCGCTCAGGATTTTTTTAAAATTCCGGGGGTCGCTTTTCAGGCGGAGTTTTATTTCTCTATATTGTCAGTATCTCTGGTGCAGTCTTTAACACAGATGGGTTAATTATTATATCAAACAATAGGAAAGCACATAGGCTCAACAGCTTTTCTATTGCTTTGCCCACCCGCGTATCCTGAGTATGGGCGGTGACCACTCTTTAACATATGATGGTAAATTATACAGGATGTCTCAATTTGCTCGATCAGGCCATTGTTCTCAAAATGTATTTATGCTAGGGTTCTGAAATTTTCAGGGTTTATTTGTTAGGTATGTTGGGCTTTGGTTACTAAATTTCAGAAAAATCGAACGATTTTGTGCCGTTTTGGAATTTTTTTCACCGGTAGGTGTCACGCAAAATGTTTCAATAGAAAAGTTGTAGGGCATAGTCGAAAGTGTAAAAATAATTTGGGTTCGGTTGAAAAAGAACTATTTTTCAATGAGTATGGAGGTCGGGGGAAAAACAAGTTGTACTAGTAGGCAATAGCCTTTAACGAATTGTAGGTAACATGAATTTCAGTTATTAGATTTCGAAAAATAAACAAATAATAATTAGCCCTAGTGAGAAATATTTTTTAATGACTTCTAAATTTTTTTCTAAAATGGCACCTTCTGATGCAATGCACAAATATGCACGATGTTGCATATTGCGAAATGCTCCCAGAACTATTGCTGGAGTCACCCGGCGACATGCTTCGATGATTCTTTGTCGCACATCTTCAACGCTCGTCACAGGTGTTTGGTATACGTAGTCCTTTACGAATCCCCAAAGAAAAAAGTTGAGTGGTGTTAGATCAGGGGATCTTTGCAGGCCAACGAACAGGACCAGTTCTTCCGATCCATCTTCCAGGAAACTCGATGTTTAGATATGCAACCACGTCACGATATTGGTGAGGTGGCGTCCCATCTTGCTGGAACCAGATGCGTCTGTACTCAGCCAGAGGAATGTCGTCCAACACGTTGGATATTTCATTTTGAAGGAACTCCAAGTAGTTTTGACCGTTCAGGCGATTTGGCAGGAAAAACGGGCGAATAATTCTGTCACCTAACATACCAGCCCACACATTTAAGCGAAACTGCACTTGGTGGTGGTGAGGAAATCGCCAACGTGGATTCTCGTAGTCCCACATATGTTGGTTTTGACGGTTGAAAGACCCATCTCTTCCGAATGAACATTCGTCGGACTTCAGTAGTTGATCGTGAAACTCCTGGTGTGCGTCAGCCATGAGGCAAAACCAATTGCAGAAGTAAAGTCGGCGCTGTCTATCACCGTCATGCAGTCATTGGTGAAGTGTCGCTCGATAAGGATGAAAATGGTGTCTTTTGAGTGTTTTCCAAACGTAGTTCGCTTCCGTTACCCTTTTTAATTTTCTACCATCTATTTTTATATTATAAGTATAATCAATAGTTCTTTTATTTTGGTTTTAATAACCATATAAACTGTTTTATCTTTATTGAGTTCTAGTAGATTAGCTTCAAACCAGTTATTTAAAATTAACCTTTTGTTATAAGCGTTTTCAAATAAGTCTTTTTCATTTATATTTGTTTTTAAGTGTAAAGTATCATCAGCGTAAAACGTTAGATAATTCTCTGTATCCAAATAGGGTAGATCGTTTATAAATAAATTAAATAATATTAGAGACAGAATAATATCTGAGGCACGCCAGAGATTACATAATTCTGGGATGATAATTCGTTATTAAATCTAGTTTGATTTTTTTTTAAAATAAGTAGCTTTTAATCCAGTTAAGAGCTTCACCTTGTACAATTATATTAAGTTTTTTACATTAAAATATTATGGCCCACGTAATCAAAGGCCTTTTTGAGATCAATAAAAACTGTCAGAACAAATTTTTTTGATAAGAAAAGCTACATTTCTTACTTGAAATTCTTAAAAGTCCTTTGCCTCTGTTTTAATATAATAGTTTGGTTTCAATTAATTTTTCATATACCAATTCTTAAACTGTTTGTATTCTAGCTCTTTCATTTTATTGGGCTTAATTAATTTATAAATTATAAACATGTCGTCGAAGGATCTTAAAATATGTACCATAACAATTATGTTTGAAAACTTTGACCGTATGATTGGGAATTTTTTCAATTCATCAATTACTACTTTTTCATATTGAAACAGATAATTTAAAAATCTATCCACGCAATTTTCACCCTAAAAACTGGTTTGACAAAAAGTTCGGTCTGAGCTACGATCAGTACTGGTTTATGAAAGATATTATGAACAAAGGTCTCAATGCCAAATAAACGTAAGATCGAGGTTTATTTTTAAAAATGTACATTTTTGCATAGTTTTGATTGGGTTCAACTTTACACATTTCACATTAAGTTTGACATTCGTGGGGTTTTGTCGTATCTTCCAGTTTAAAATAACAAGCGCATCTGTCTAAGAGTTTAGAACTACCATTTCTTATATGCATCTCGTAACTTTCTCCGACTTTAAAATAGCGATTGCCTTCTTTGCAACGTGTTAAAGATACATTTCCAATTTCTTGCAAATTGGGCTCTGAACAGCGTTTACATTTAATTTTCTGTGGCGCGAAACAATGATGTCTATCGCGTCGATCTGCCGAATGAAATAATTTTCACAGTCCACGCACGAACTTGAACCAACCCAGATAATGTGCAAGTTTTTCGCCACGTGCATATGCGATCCAATTTTTACTAGTAGTATTTTAAATTCGTTATTGATAGTTCCCTTGTAGCATATGTAACATAACTACTCATAAGTATGCCACTGTACCTTCATTCCATTCAAAAATCTTCACTAATGGTTTGTTTCACCACGAACCAGTAAAAAGATGGACTACGTTAGATTTTAACCTTTTTATTCGTCCTAGTAATTTTGGGAGTCACACTATTGGCTACTAACATATTTATTTAAGCCAAAAGAAAACCTCTAAATTGAGAAGTAATTTTTGGCGTCGGAATTTTAGTCAGCCCAATGTAGCTTTATTGAAATTTATAAACTCCGCACTCGCTCGGTTTGTGCGGATGAAGTTAAATAATGAGTAGCTTAGAAAAATAAAAGGTTGAGAAAAATGACAAGTAAGTGATCGCTTTCCGAAAATGGAACAAGTTGTCAAAGTGGGATATTCCACCAGCGTTATTAAAACCCATATCAAGCCTAGAAGAGTTAGGCCTAGGCTCAAAAGAATCTGCAAAGACTCCAACCTTGTAGATGCGCCGAAAAAGCTCAACCAGAATTTCAACTATTTTTTCCAATAAACCAGCTTCTTTTATTTGACAATAAAAATTTATTGAGAAAGTGAGTCTCCGAGAACTTCATTAATTTGCAAATTAATTACATTAACAGAACTTGACACTATATTGTTGTTCAAACGGGTTTGTTTACTAATATAATGGCCGTCGGTTTATCAGCTAATTGGGCGAAGGCATTATCGGCATTTGAGATTCGATGACGTCAAATATTACATCAAACATGACGTCAAATATTACGTAGGGTACGGATGATGCAATATCTGTGAATCAAACCGTTTGTGAAGAAATATATCTAGTAGCATACTTAGAAGTAATTATGTTACATATGCTTGGAATATATTTGACAATTTTCAGCAGCAACAAAACGATTATTTGAAATTTTGGGGCTACAAATTTGGAATATTTTCTAAATCACACAATCCAACCGCACCTCCTGGCATCTCGACGGAACTGTGTAATTCTATCGCCTCTTTAGTTTGTTCTCTGTTTTTCGAAAGAAGGATTAGGTGCGATAATCCTTTACAATGTTTGTAAAATGAAGTTTAAGTTTTTGTGCATATGCAATATTGGCAATTTCTTGCCTATAACAATAGCCCTCGAAACACAAAGTCTGTGTTATCGATATAGTAAGAGTTTGATTTGGTTTTCAAAAAGCCGTCTTTCTCGATAATATTTCTGTTTTATAACGATAAGCAGTTTTGTCTAATTTTTTGGGGTTCTTTTAGAAGGATAACGTTAAATTTTCACCATCCCCTAATAAAAAGTCTTTTTACTTCGCAATTCTAGCAATATGTGACATTACTTGCGACACAGTCAATTTGTAATTTTTTCTGAAATTTAAAAATGGGGTGATCTAAAAGCTCTGATTGTATAGGTAAACGCAAATATTCTTAATCACTAGCTTGACGTTTGACATATTCTATAATTTCCTTTAAGATTTAAAAAAAAAACTTAAAAAATAAATGGAATTGAATTTCTTTTATATTGAAGTACGCTATCTGAATATCTGGTTGCACGCTTTTCCATTTTTGGGATTTTTTGGGAGTTAGTTTTTAACGTTATTAATTTTTTGTAAGTAAAATTGTTTATGGAAGTGATATCTAATTCACTATCACTTTCGTAGGTGAATTCGTCTCCTAACGACATTGTTTGTCTCGCAATAACAAGCTCAATCACTCGAAAGCAACATAAGTTTATTTTCTTGTTTTTATAACCTAATTAAGTAAATGACTATAATATTCAGATTTGTTTCTAGATATTATTTTTAAGTATACGATAATATAAAGTATTTTCACCTTGACAAAGTTACTTTTATATTTTTTAAATCCCTCAGCGTTTTTAAATTTTAAATTTATGTTAATATCTTCCCCAATTTTCTCTATAGGTGGCGATTATAAAGATAGTGTCCACAAAACCAGTACGTAACGTAATGGAATGTTGAACTAGTTGTGACGTCATCCAAGTATTTGTGTAGTGGTATAAAAGGGTGTGGTCTCAACTAATCAAGTGCACTTAACCACTCAAAACTCTTAAAACTAATTTAGGGTGTGACCCCAAGGAGGGTCAAACCAGTTAAAGTAAGGGAGGACAATCACGGTTACAAGCTATCGGCCGCCATCGTGTATTTTTTAGTTGTATGGGTTCAAAAGCACGGTTTAAAGCTACGTTAACTGACCTCCGTGACTTTTGAACTTGTATAAAAGTACTCTATATATACTTATATCCGCTCATGAGACGACTCGCTAAGATTTCAGTGATTTGTTAAACAACTGGGAACTGTTTGAAAATAAGTGGATTTATTGTCACAATGAAAGATCGTCGAAGGATATAACAGTTTAAAAAATGACCGTACATCATTTTCGATTATAAGTAATGAAAGGTAATAAAAAAGGCCGCTTTATAAAGGTTTAAAGGAAAACCGTAATTTATTGGTGTACATTAGTCTTTTACACTTGGTAAAAACTTCGATGGATTTTTGAAAATAAAATTGTGGTTTAAGAGTGGCAATCAATTTTTGTTGCCAATATGGTCATTTAGTGTTTAGTTTGCATTGGTATAAAGGGCGTCTTAATTTGATCACACCAGCCATTTTACTCAAAAACTATATAACCTAACATTTTTAAATTTTCAGGATGTACACTATCTTAAAAGGTCGTTGTTTAATTAAAATGTCAGCAAAATCATGATATTTTTCATTAATTTTGAAAGATACTTTTAACCTAGGGGCAGTTCACTCCCATGATTAAATCTGCACTCTTGGTTGATTGAATCTGTTTACATTTTATGTCTGTAGCTTTGGCTGTATTAAATTTAATCCGATTAAATTTAATGTCTGTAGCTTTGGCTGTATTAAATTTAATCAAATTAAATTTTAAACCTTGATTACTTCTGCACTCTACGAAGCAGTGAACTGCCCCTCTATTTTAAACCTAGGTGGTAGCCAAAATCTGTCAATAAATACGTTGTAGAGCATACTCCGAAAACTTGAATAAAATTAATTTGATCAAATAAGTCCAATTTGTCACAAAGATATTAGGTCTTAAAAATAACAAGTTCGTAGTACTGGGGCAAAGCGTTTTTACAACTAATTAAAGAAACCTATCTTAAGTGTTATGTTTTTATGACTGCTAAAAATTATCGTTCATTAAACTAATTTTCCTTATGGTTATTTATTTTGAGAGATAAAAAACCATACCCGTAAGTGTTACAAAATTAACAAACGTACTAAATGAGAATCAATAATTCCACCATTCGCTGCATCACACGCAAGTGCGCGATACAGCATATTTTTAAATGAACCACGGACCACAGCTGGAGTTGAAACGCTGTAGTTCTGCTCGGGCGCAAGTCTTCTAACTAGTGACTGGCGTTTTAAAAACTTCATTAATCACCACAGGAAAAGTCCAGTAAATTCAAATATGGGGACCTAGGAGGCCCTCACACGGGACCGTTCCTTACAAACCCAACGCCCAGGGAACTTGGTGTTGATAATTAATGTCACACCTCTTTGCTGCTGAGGAGGTTCACCGTCATCCTGGAACCAAAGGTGTGGTATGATGCATCTTTATTGGGAAGGCAGACCAAGTAATTCTTCCTATCAAGAAGATTCGGTAAAAATTAGTTAAAATATCGCGATTTACTAGAAGACCACCCCAGAATTTGAGGCAAAATAGGACCTGATTATGTGTGGGAAATCACCATCAGGGATTTTCATCAATCCACATGTGGTTGTTCTGTCTGTTAAACGGTCTTTCTCTCAAGAATGAGCACTCATCCGACACGAAGAGCAAACTGAACCAGTTGCAAAAATCATATCACCATCGTGAAGTGCTTGGTGGAGCGTGGCACGGTATGAATGAAAGTTATGGTGGTCAAGGATACTCCACGCCCTTCGTGGGGTTAATTAAATAAGAGAGAGGGGGTCACATAGAAGGGGAGAAATTGAGAGGATAGAGATTCGACTTCAGAATGGAAACCCTGTGTCTTTGATCAATCACAAAATCTTTATTTAACACAATATATAAACACAACACAAAGAATGGGGGAAATGATATTATATTTTCTTAATAGTGAGGGGAATAAACCCTTAATTATCGGGATGGTTAGGTGACAATGACTATACTATTTTTTCTTGTCTCAATTTTATTTGCGGGGGATTTTAATAAAATAATAATAAAAATACTCTACTTGAAAATAAGCTCTTGCGGTTTTCCGTTGGATATTTTCTTTAAAGCTCGTTATGAGCGATTGAAACGTGTGGGACAATTCAATCCGCTCGTCCATTTGATTATTCAGGGATGATATAAGTGTTACGGCCATGCCAACGGGGGGATACGAAGAGACAGGGGTGGAGACACCCGTTGCGGAAGAAATCCGACCACCCGTTGGGGGAAAGGTGGTCGTCTTCACACGGCCATCCTCCAACTCTGCCTCCCAGAAGCTTGGGAATACAGGAGTACGCCAGTACTCCTGGCTTTCCATTGGATCGGTTCCTGTATTTAATAAAAAAATAATAATCAGCTAGGCTAATACCCTTATGAATCTAACTTGAAAGATAGCGGGCAAAAATACACTATTACAAATACTAAAATTACTCTGATAATAATTAACTCAGAAACCAAACAGCAAACTACAAAATGGTATCAGCGAGGGCAAAAGCACGAAAAATTATTCCTAGCGGTATAAACATACAAAACGGAATGAACTCTCAATCTCGAGGGGACAATAGCGAGAGCTTAAACTTTCTTACTAAGAATTATTCCCACGTTTCAATATCTTTTTCAATTTTTACCCTAGGTACTGTATATGTACTAGAGGGGGGATTAATGTGAAATTTCTAATAATCACTTGATTCTCTTCGCAGCTGCTCTTCGATTCACGGGATTCCCGATTACGATATCTTCCGGTTTACGGGGTTCCAAATTACGCAAGACTTTGTTTCGCGATGACAGTTTCGAAGTGTCAATTGGTGTCGTTTTACGGCAAGGTGCCCGGAATATGGTAACTAACGAGCCGGATTCCGTTACGGATGTCCGGATGACGACGAAGAATTTCATATAAGTGGGCGTAGTTACTTCGGATTTTGGTCTGAAACGTCTGATTAATCGAGGGAATTGATTAAGTTCATCTGGCTTTCTTCCCTTGGAACTGATAGATTAATGGTAATTAAAAGGTTATTTAAGGGTGGCGAGAACATAACATTTCCCAGATTTAAAACTTCTTGATTTATGATCTTCTGGACGGAATGCCCTGGATGGAGGTCATCTGAATTCTGCCCATGGATTCTCATCACAGTCGGGGAATCGGTACTCTGACCTTCTGGGGTTGTCTTCTGATTGTATTCCGGTGGCTGTGGGGCGGTGTTGAAACAAATTCAACTGGTGGCCTCCCATTTTATGTGGAACATTGGTGCACTTAAGACGTGTGTCTTGTCAGGCAACGTTGACGTCGTGTGACGTAGTAAAATTCGCTCCAGATTGCGTGGAGGGGAATTTTTTAGTTTTGTCACATAGCGGAAATGCCCGGGCGCACTCTAAATCTTGTGGCTATAGCTTGGAAATCGCGCTTTTGTTGGTATCTTGTTACCTGGTAGTTTATCAGAAGCTCGTCGACTTTAGAAAGGTTTTATGGGATCGCTGCGAGCTGAGGGAATGCTCTGATCTTGTCTTTTGTTTGATGAATACTTTGAAAAAATTTGTAAATATCTGGGCTTAAGAAGGGAGAGGAATTTATTGCACCATGGTCTTGTGACATAGAGAAAAACACTTTATTTAGCACAATAGTGCGAGCTATTTAATTTTAGCCTTTCTAAAGGCAGGGATTTAGTTTATAATTTATTTTAAAAGAATGGTTTTATTAATTAGCTTAATTTGATATTTTAGAGCGGGGTAGATCGAATTCGGTGTTCTTTTTAAACTATATTTAATTCGTTTGCGGCATTTAAAAATTATTTAAGTGTTAAGTTTTAAATTAATTTCAATCATATTCAACACTTGATTCAGTGTTTATTAAATAGATCTATTAATTTTAATGCATTTGTAATATTGAGCTTTACGAATACGTAAGATTAACTATCATTAAATATGGCCAAGAGTGCGGGGGAAATGAAATGGCCAAAGTAAATAAAATTACTTAAAAAGAAGGAAGTATGCGGGGTAACGGTGAACCTGAAGGGTATCATGATCTGGTTGACTAATAGGGTAGAGCACTTAAAATAATTGACTTTCTAGAAGTGCGTTTTTATAACCATCACCAAAGCATAGTTCGACCATCTTGGACTGCTGTTCACGGCTATAACGAGACATAATTAAAAACTGAACAACGAATTTAATATCGGTGACTCCGCACTATAAATACTTAAAATGAAACCCTTATTTCACCAAAGTCCTTATGCAATAAAGGCATTGGGAAATTCAGTTGGCATAAATTAGACATTTTAGACTTTTTTATGTTTTGACTTAGCTTCTCTTTTCAGTGTAACATTCGCCAGTTCGGTACTGATCCGTCCCAAATAGGACGAAACCGGTTTACCTTTGGAAATTCTGAATATTTTATTTAGATTCTCATTAGTTTTTCACTCCAAGATACATTTGATCCGAGACTCACATAATTTGGTTGCTCGAAAACCTATCGGTTCTAGTTATTTGTAAGTTTTTTAATTTCTTCAAATTTGTTTAGGTTTATCTTTTTTGTCCATTTTCTTTTTGTACTATTATACCTTTTCGCGTATTTTATCAGACATTTTTAAGACTTCATACAACCTCATAGTTTTAAAAACTTTAAACAATTTTGGAAGTGGTTTTCTATCACTAAATTAATTACCAATTAAAAGCGTTCATTTTTAGCAGTCATAAAAACGTAACAATTGAGATAGGTTTCCCTTTTAACTAGTTGCGAAAAGGATTAAGCCACTTACTACCAAATTGCTATTTTTCATCATAGTAAAAAATTGACTTGTTCCGACAAATGCAATTACTTTATTTCTGGAACGAAGAGTTTTTAAAATGCATCTGATGAATCATTTGACATCTAGTTATTCTAATAAAACACTTCTTAATATTGATGTTTGCGATTGTCTTTATTCAAATCAACCGAAATACACAAGCGAAGAAGAAATATTAGACGACCAAATTATTGATTATTTTAACGAGTGTAACGTAAAAAATCAAGAATGGCTCGACGGGTTTGTTAATGATAAATGAAATTCAAAGAAAATTCATCGTAAAAAAAGACAACTGCTATTAAGTCCGAAGAAACTTGAAATTCAACAATGAAACCAAATGTTGTATTTCCACCGGACTTTGTCATGCCGTCTGATGAGCAGATGGAAGCTATTATCTTTTTTTTTTCAAGAATATTGTAAAAATTATCATATTTTAAGTCTTAATCAAGTTGAAACGCCCATTGGGGTTTTGGAAAATCTTGAAAAAAACTTGTCAAATGATTGAAAATATGTGTATAAATTTGTTTTTCTAATAAACATTTTGTTCTTATTTTTCCTACGTAAAAACAGATATTTTAACTCTTTCGTGTTAAGGTTTAGCGTGGTAGATCGGTAGCGTTGCAGGATGTTAATCAAATAGTTTCAAGTTCAACTCCCAATCCTTTCGATCTATCACGCTAAATATTTTATTAATATAAAACGAGATGTCGCCCAACTAAAACTATCATTATAAAGATGTCAAGTTTCGTAGTATTTCTACCTTCGAACGCATCACCCGATATTTACGCGGAAAATACACCTTCTACCTTTAAAGTTCAGTTATCAAAACCTTTAAATTTTAACAATGAGAAATGGGCTTGTGCATTAGCAGAGATAATTCTTCATGAAACTTATTCAAATATAACAAAGGAGTATTCGCTTTTCCAAGTAGGGCACGTGTCAGATGCAATTTCACCCGAAGAAAATCAATGGGATTATATTAAAATTGAAATTCCACCCAAACGTTACGAGGGTGATCTAGATCGAAATAAGAATACTATTCCAACATCTCTTCATAATAATATACTTAACGAGTTTGCTAAAACTATTGAGGCCAATCAAACACTTAAAGGAAAAATCCAAATAAATACGGTAAAAGTAAATCAAAACGAAGATAGTTCAAAATTAAAAATACAGTTACAAAAAGATGTTCAAGTAAGAAAACCTCAAGCATCGCCCCTAGCTTCTGTTTTGGAATTTCGAGAAAATGATTTTGTCGACAGTGATTATCTTTCTAATTATCCACTCTCGAATCACGCCAAAACTATTTCTTTAACTTACGCAACAAATTTTATCGAAGTACGAATAAAAAAAGCGTTAATTGTGAATAAATATCAACAAAAATATTTACCACGACAAATTCCCGTGAAAGAAATCCAATCACAACGCAGGAGGAAAAAAACAGAAAATTAACAAGAAACCGAAACTAAATCTAGAAGTAAAACACGAAGAAAAACCAAAACTTGAACCAAAACTAAATTTAGAAGAAAAGCCAAATCTGAAACCAGAAGAAAATCTAAACAACATTTTACCAACAGAAGCTTTAATTCCAAATATTAATGGAGACGTCAACCAACCAAAAGTTTTAAATCCTTCCGAAGAAAATAATTTACCAAGTTCTCTTCCAATAGCAGTTAATCTACCATCTCAGTCTGTTATTAAACAAATACAATGGAATAATTACGCAATTGTGTTTGAGGCCGGCAGATATGAGGGAGAAAGACAATATAATAATGAAATTCAACCATTCACATTACACTTAATTATACGCGATTTTTAGAACGATTTAAACCGAGACAGTTTGATGGATTAAAAACCGCGATATCGTCCGATGATGAAGATAATTTATATTTTAATTTAGAAATACCGGTAGGGATGGAAATTAAATTTCAAAATCCATTAGCAGATTTTTTTAAATTCCACCAGACACATATTTTACGGGTATTCAAAAATTTGGCCCGTTAAATAATTTAAATAATATTACTTTTAGTTCGAGCAAGAATTTTATCGACATACGTATTGAGACTACAAAAATACCGCAATTTGAGCAGGAAGATTGGGCTTTCTTCTCTGTATCAATTATCCAACCTTTTTTATTTGAAGGTCAGAGAGATGATTTCGGAAATATTATCCCATTATCTTTGCATAGGCAATTAAAAAACGAAATTCAACAGGCGACAAACTTCCCCCTTTAAATCGGTTCGAAATTAGTTACGTAATCGAAGAAATAAATCGAGGTCATTACTTAAGAATTTCATTCCCTCGAGACCTACAGGCGGCCTTCACCGGAAGCTTAGCAAATAATTTTAATATAAACGCGCCAGAATTTCAAGATGTTGTAATTAGCAGTCAAAATCCTTTAAAAGTGTATGATGAAAAATTTATGTCAGATGAGGATTCTATTATAGATTTTAGATAATGACAGTTATACGTTTGAACGTAATTATTACGAGGGTAATAAGGATTCTAGCGGGAATTTTAAACCGTTATCTCTTCATTTCAAAATTTTAAATGAACTTCAAATATTTTTTGAATCGCATGTTTCTCTTAAAGCTGGATTGGAAATTAAAATATTTGGACCTCTAGCAGAACTCTTACAAATTGAGTACAAAATAGATTATATCTCCTCGGTTTATAAAAGCAAAGCATTAGACCCTCTTCAAATTAGATTAGAATTAGATAATACGGTTAATTTTATAATTTTTTTGAAACGATTTAAACAGAGTTGAGAATAGTCGACGACAAAAACGCGATATTGATTTCCACAATTACGAACAAGGTAAAAATAATAAACTAAATGTTGTAGACAAATTCCATTGTCGAATTCCAAGGGGCGTTTACCACACTATTGAAGCTGTTTTAATTGCGATGAAACACTCATTACCACAACAGAACTGGGCTAAATTCGAGTTTAATTTAAATTCAGATTGGACAGTTTCAGTTAAAGGATTGGGCGGAAACAGTTTTTTAACCTTTCCAATAGATAACCCCAAACTAGGACAAATGTTAGGATTTGCCCCCAATCAAATCGAAAGACCTCTTTTTAACGAAATTAGTATGTACCCCGCAGATCTTAACCACGGAATATCCGGAATTTATGTCTATACAAATATTATACAACCTGTAATTACAGGTCACACCAACACACCCCTGCTGAGAATTATCAAATTAAACGAAAATAAAAATCGAGCACAAGTTGAAAGATTTCATTTCTTAGACTATTTTCCAGTACTCTACGATCAAATACAAACTATAGAAATTTCTTTAAGGTCGGATTACGGTGAACTCCTGCCATATAAGACAGGAAAGACTATTGTTAAATTAATATTCAAAAGACTGGATTCTTAGTCTAAAGTACACTTAAAACAAGCTCATCATGGAAAGATATTATAATCATTATGTACAAACAGGCCGTGGCTATAACGTATTTCGAGGAAGTCCATATCAAACTGGTCGTGGATTTGGGTCAATTTTTAAAAGTTTAGCAAGATTCGTAACACCTATTTTTCGACCCGTAGCTAAATCACTCGGTATCCAAGGTTTGGTTATGGGGAAAAGAATAATGGATGATGTTGTTGCGGGTCAAAATTTTAAGGAGTCGTTAAAAAAATAGTAAAATTGCCGGAACAAATCTTTTAAATAGGCTCGGTGATACCATATTAAATACACAGAAAGGCTCTGGAGTTTGGAGAGGACACAAGTGTAAATCAAAATTACGCAATAAAACAAAAAAACGACCCAGAACCAAATCCGATTTTCTTGACTAAAGTATTATGCCTCAATTTGAATCTATGTGTTCGGAGTTGGAGCTTTTTAACGAAACCTTAATTAATGGAAATATTGAGGGGAATAAAGTTGTAGATTATTTCCCTATAGCTCCCTTGTCTAATGCTACACAGATTGATTTTTCTATCCCCGGGGGAGATTATTATATCGACATGTCGAACTTAATGCTTAAAATTTGAATTCGTGTTAAAAAAGAACAAAACGGGATTTTAATAGATATACCTGCAGCCGAAAAAAAAGTATCCCTATGTAATCTTCCATTGCATTCTATTTTTAGTCAAATAGACGTATTTATGAATGAGACTTTAGTACAATCTAGCAACAACTGCTATCCGTTTTTAGCATATTTAGCAACAGTTTTAAATTTTGATAAAGGAGCCAAACAATCTTACAGGTCCGCCGAAGGCTATTACGAAGACGGGTTTTGCGACCCAGCGTTAGCGTTTGAAGATGTTAATAAAGATAAACAAAACAATGGAATTTTAAAAAGAAGTAAAGATATTGCAGGATCGAAACTTTGTGAATATATGGGTAGACTTCATGTTGATTCTTGTAAAATAGACAAATTTCTTTTAAACAAAGTTAATTTAAGAATTCGACTCTTGAAAAATTCCGATGAATTTATAATTATTTCCCAAGAAGATGTTAATAAGAAATATAAATTGATTGTCGAAGTTGCCATTCTCACGGCTAAGCATATTCTCGTAAATCCAGATCTCCAGCTGGCACATAATGCGATACTTCATAAACAAAGAGCTTTGTACGATTTAACACAAACAGTCGTTAAAACTCTGACAATCTCAGCAGGCGCGAGCGATTTCGTGAAGTCAAATATTTTTTTAGGTAAAAGTCCAAATCGGGTAGTAATCGGAATGGTAAACAATTCTGCTTACAATGGCGCCAGTCGAGAAAACCCCTTTCAATTTAACCATAATAATCTCTCGTTCTTACAACTTTCATTAGATGACCAGAATGTCCCAGAAACTGCTCTAACTCCAGATTTTAATAAAAACCTCTACACTAGGTCATATTATTAACTATTCTCGGCAATGGATTTAATCGGAAATAACTCTGGTAATTGTATTGATTACGAAAATTATAAAAACGGTAATACATTATTCGCGTTTGATTTAACTTAAGACTCCTCGGCAAATTCTAACAATCTCTTAATTCAACGAAATGGTAGTTTACGGATGGTAATGAAGTTTGCTTCCCCCTTAACTAATATTCAAAACATAATTATTATTGGAGAATACGAAAACCGATTTGTCATTAACCAAGAGCGTCAGGTTACTTATATTACGGAATAAAAAAACAATCAACGAGGGCAAAGAATGTTTAGTTGCTTCGTGAAATCGTAGTGGTAAAGATGTCTCGAACTCAGTCTCTCGCCTAAACAAGATAGCTTATGTCAACCCATCCATCAAAATTTTCAGACTAGACACTTGCGCCGAATTTGAACTGAGTTTGGAAGCCTGGCAATCTCTATTCACATTTGAAAAGGAAATAACGGATTTTTTTTTAAGACCAAGTTGCTAGTTTTCACACCTGGCTTCCTCTTGAAGGTTCAAAAATAAAAATCGACTGTTTCAAGGGACAAAAGGAAAAACTCGTGGATATACGAGCTTGCGCAAGAGGAAAAAACCATTTATACCATCTTTTTTATTCAACAAATTATGGTTTTACTCTCAACCAAGCAGGGTGGAAAAGATTGAAGCATTGTAAACATACAATTGATCAGGAGATTAATTTAATTTTGTCGGCAAAAATATTATGCATGACATATTTGTACATGATCTCACGGATAAAATGTTTGAAATTACCGAGAATTGTGAGAATCCGCATTGTAAATCTTCGATTACTCACGAAGTCTCTTGTAAACTAGGATTTAGCACAAATTTTAAAGACCAAGTAAAAAATATGATATTATTAGCTATTCCACAATTAAATTTTGATCATATTGTTGTTAGATTTCAAAAGGAATTTGGCCTTGAACCCTTAATAGTAGAAAGTCAATTATATTTTGATATTGTACAAAATGTTTCAAACTTAAAATGTGATTTAATTTATTAAAATAAAAACTTTTACTATAGTCTGTTTTATTATTGCTATACATACTTTAAAGATGGTGGTGTCAAAAACAGACAAACAATTAAGTAAAGTTTATTACGATGTTGAAAACCCATACAGTTATTCTAACAGTGTTACATTAAGAAAACCTTTTCCCAAAATTTCGGAAAAAGAAATTAAAATTTTTCTCAACAAACAACCAACTTACACACAACACAGAGCTAGGAGATTAAATTTTAAACGTAACAAATTATACGTAACAACTATTGACGAGACATTTATGGCCGATTTATTAGACCTCCCTCTTTTACAAACTTTTACTAATAATTACCGCTTTACGATATTAGTTCAGGACATTTTAAGTAAATTCATTTTTATTCATCCAATAAAAAATAAAACCTCGAGCGAGATTGTAAAGGCCTTTAGAGAGATTTTCAAAAAACGAGTACCTGTTAATTTATGTACCGACGCAGGGTCAGAATTTAGAAACGCCCCATTTCGCGCTCTCTTAAAGCGTTATAACATACACCATTACCTCACATATTCCGAGAAAAAGACCTCTATGATTGAGAGACTTGTTCGTACGGTAAAATCTAAAAATTTTAAAATAATTACCAAGACCGGCGATTTACATTATCTTAATAAACTACCATTAATTGCAAATCTTATAACGCTCGAAAACATTCAACAACGGGAATCGCGCCTAAAGATGTCAATAAAAACAATGAATCGGCAATTTGGAAAAAAAAATTATGGCAACCTTAGCATGATTGGGAAGCCAACTTTAAAAATTGGGGATAAACTTCGATTAGCCGTTGAAAAATCAACATTTGATAAAGCATACAGGGGAACGTTTACAGCCGAAATATTTGAAATTCATAGAGTAATTACGAGAGATCTCTGTATGTATATTGTGAAAGATTTGACCGGCAATATAATGAAAGGGGGGTTTTACGCTCAAGAAATGGTTAAAATTCAAGTGTAGAGCGCTACAGTCTTTATTTAACATTTTGTTAACCATGGGTTAAGTACACGTTCTTCTGGGTCTCGCGATCGTAATAATTGGTGTTAGCGCCACAATAGTGTCATCCGCGATGAAATTAAAAAAACGAAATCCCGAATATAGCCTAGACATTGGAGTTAGTGACAAAGCATACGATCTAGGAAGAGACACGTACCTCGTAAAATGTAACGAGACTTTCGACGTGCGACATTTTAAGAAAGAAGACGGAAGTTTAAAGCCATCTATCAGGGGAATCAACTTAACAAAAGATCAATATGAAAAATTATGCATTTTGACGGTGACGTGAAAGATGAACACTAATCAAATCCAATCTATACTTAAGTGTGATCCACGATCGAGAGATAAATTTATCGGAGTATTTCCAGCTAACAGATTACCCAAACCTCCAATTTAAAAAAAAACATATTGTTTCGTAATCAACACCGATCCTGACACTCTTCCAGGGTCTCATTGGACGGCTGTTTACAAATCGGGCGACACTCTGGACTTTTTTGTTCTCTAGGACGATCACATCATGACTATGGATTTTTGCTAGAGCGATATGGCAAACGTATTCGATACAATACTCATAAATTTCAATCAGATAAAAGCCAAAACTGCGGACCTCATGTAATTTATTTTCTAACCTCGAGATGTATGGGTATTTCTTACAGTAAAATAATTAACGAATTGTATAATTTCAATTTAAAAAGAAATGATAGTTTAGCGTTGTTGAATATATGTATTCATTTGATGAAAGAGTGGAATCGAAATAAAACAATTTGTTTAGAATAAAAAAATGTTTATTTATTTCATACATATTTATTGTTACACATTTTTATTATTCTTGCCAACGGGGAGGAGGCCTTGTTTGTCGTTTTGGCTGGGAGACTTTTTAGCGGATCGTACTTTTAATTTTTTTGCGGTGATATTAGAACGCCACCAACAGCACCCTCCTCAGAACCTAGCTCTCGATCCCAATCATCTTCCATGCCTAAACGACTTCCAATATCGGTATTTTCTAAGTATTTTTCAAATATTTCATTTTCTTGATTTAATCGTTTTTGCATTCTATCATCAGTAATTGTCTTTTGTTGCTTAACAATCGGCGTAGATGATTTCCTTTTCCAAGAATCTACTGTCTTTAAGAGACTCGGGAATTTGGCCTCTCCCCTAGTCTGTTCGTTTTCTCTCTCGCTGAGATAGTCTTTCATTTTGCGTGTCATAGTATTTAGACACAGCTCTGCGGCTTCGCCAGCGTTAACTCCCTCGGACGTCTTGAAGGGTGAATATATTTGCGAGGCGAACGGGGAATTTAATGGGGCAACAGGTACGGGTGCTTGAAAGTTGTTAATTTCAACTTTAGGTACGGGTATCGCCTTCCTCATTTCTCTGGCCTCGCTCAGTATTTTTAAAAATTCGCGTAATTTGGAACGACTGTTTAAATTAGAAGTTAATATATTTTGCATCTTATTATCTAATAAGTTAAAATATGTTTCCTGGGGAGAAACAAGTTGTTTATTTTCTTGAGATATTTGTCCGACACTCGTTGCGGGAACTAAAATCATTTTTTTTTCATTTTATCTTTTATTGAATAAATTGGCAATTAAAGGAACGATAGATCCTATTAGGGCCGGTATGAAGAACCCCGTACCTTTCTGAATTATTAAAGCACGCTTCCTTTTTTGTGAAATTTTCGGACTGGCCAAAAACCGTATTGTTTTTTTTGGCTTTAGATAAAACAATTCCACCCCCTTTCAAGTTTTTGCAAACGGTCTGTAAGGCTTTTAATTGCGTAGGAGAACTGTTAGCTAATAAATTTTTACGTATCCCTCCTTTAGATTTATACAATAAATTTAAATATGGATAGTGTGTTTTAAACCTGTCAGAGGGATTTGCAATAGGAGTCGTTTTTTTACGTGCTGCCTTTTTTGGAGCCATTGTCTTTAATGAAGTTGCTAATAATATAGTAAATTATTTATTATTGGAAAAAACTACCATTTGTGGTCCGTTTTGATTAAATGTGTACGATCTTAATCGTAAGTTATCTGGAGTGGTGACAGATGTGTCTATAAATACGGAATTGTAAGGTTCGCTAGCAGCCATATCGTAGGCTATTTTAATTATTTTTGTATTATTGGGAGATATTTGACTGGCTAAATATTGAATTTGACTTAAATCTCGAGGAGATTTAAACAGATTTAGATTTGACATATTAAGAGAGATTAAACGAGATTGTTTGCCTCGAGGAAATAAGGTTTGTGTGATTAATATGACTGAAATTTCATAATGATGACTGTCGACGGTAACCAATTTAGCAATTTGGTCATTTTTGTAAAGTTCATCTGCTATATCATCAATAATAAGTAAGGAATTTCTATTTGCTTCCCAAAACTCGCTGTCCATCGGAGGTAGTCCTTGAATAAACTCTATATCGGTTAAAAGTTGAGATAAATCATGGTAACCTGATTGCCAAACCGAATAACAATAAATAATTTTAATAGGAGGTTTATCGATTAATTCTTTCCTCCATCTAATTAGTGAGTTCGTCCATGATGATTTGCCTGACATAGTAGGCCCTGATACCATCATTCGAAACGGGGAAAGAAATTTTATAAGACATTACTGTTTAAACAAAGACAACATACTACGTGTTTTGTAAATTGACTGTTTTATAGAATATATGTAAAAATCAACAAACACATTTTTAAAATTTAAAAAATTATTTTATTAAAGTATATGTCTCTTATCAAAAAACATTCCTTCACCAATTATATAAACTTTCAAAAAAATAACATACAAAATTAACATTTTTGAATAAAAAATAAATCATAATAATTCCTTCACCAAAAAATTATACATTAATTCCCGTTTTTTAGTAAAAATTCAATTTTGGAAGTTAAAACTTTAAATCTTAGGTTGCTTGAAAATAAAGTATTTACTCGATTTTCGGAAGAGATTTCATTTACGATAACTATGTGGTTAAATGAAACCTGTTTAGCGTGTTTTTTGTTACATGTTTTTTAGAACTTATAATTAAAAGATGACAATTTTATTTTACAATTCGACATCTTCACATTCTAAATAGCCGTAGGGCACACTAGAGATATTATCTTTTAGCACACGTTTACAAAATGTTTTTTTTTGAAAGTTTTACTTAAGTACAAAATGCTTTTACGTGTTGGGAACTTATCTTTTATTACGTTAAAAGGAATTTTCACCTTAAACTCGGTATTTGGTACAAAAATCATCTGTTTAAAAGCGTCGAAATGGATGATTTCGGAATTCTCCCTGGTAAGAGTTATCCCTTTTAATTTTATAATTGTCTGATTATTTTCAAGTTTAAAGCTGTAACTTTTTGGCCCGGTGGACACGAATTTTGTTATATATGTATTCGGGGTCTAGCACGTAAGTTCACCTAAATTATCACCGAGGGGGTAGCCAATCGTTTGGTAAATGTGTAAATTTAACTCCGTTTGTGTGAAAATAAATTACACGCTTTCCTTATTAATTAACTTATGCACATGAATACGCCCGTAACTGGGGACAAAGGCAGCAATTATTACATTACCTTTTGTAAATGTGGGTGCCAGCTCACTTTTTTTATAACCTACCATGGCAACATCGTTGTTGATTAGATAAAAGTCTGTTAATTTATTCGTTGTGTCTGCTATAATCTCGGTTAATTGGGAGTAGCGATGGATGATTTTAGTTGTTGATTTATCCATTCTTAAAGCCATTCTTCCATATAATGAATTTTGCGCCAATTTCGCGGAAGTTCTTCCCTAGTAGCACAAAATCTTTGGCCCAGCAGCTGGTGAATAATTGTCGGCCAACACTGTAGGCGCGGCAGTGATTAAGGTGTTGAGCATGTCCTACCTGGCCGGTAGGTGGAATGGGTGTAGGGGTTCCACAAATCAGCCATCGACTTACCTACATTTATCCAACAGTGAATCTACGTTTTGCCACCATAGCGCCTACATTTAGCCAGCACAACACCGATATTCCTCCACAATCGCGCCGACTTTTAGCCAACATTTAACCAATCCCACGCCATCATTTAGCCACCATTTACCCACCCCTGCGCCATCAACTAGCCATCTCTGCGCCACCTTTTACCCAGCCCTGCGCCACCATTTATCCACCCCTGTGCCACCAACTAGCCATCTCTGCCCCACCATTTACCCAGCCCTGCGCCACCAACTAGCCATCTCTGCGCCACCATTTACCCAGCCCTGCGCCACCAACTAGCCATCTCTCCGCCACCATTTACCCAGCCCTGCGCCACCAACTAGACATCTCTGCACCACCATTTACCCAGCCCTGTGCTACCATCTAGCCATCTCTGCGCCACCATTTACGAAGCCCTGTGCCACCATCTAGCCATCTCTGCGCCACCATTTAGCCATCTCGGCGCCACCATTTACCCAGCCCTGTCCCACCATTTATCCATCCCTGTGCCACCATCTAGCCATCTCTGCGCCACCATTTACCCAGCCCTGTGCCACCAACTAGCCATTTCTGCGCCACTATTTACAATAAGCTGTCTAGTATCTGTCAATTATATGACTGTTAAATCATAATACTTATGAACCCATTATTATCGAATCCTTTGTCATAGTAATATTATCATTTAGATCCAATAACTTATAAAATGTACAATCGAACAAGTGGTGTAATTTGTAAAATTTGGATAACAATATAATTAAAAAAACCATTTATTTATGATGAACAGATTCACGATTTTTTTTAAAAAAATTAGATAAACAAAAATTAAATCATTCTAATTCCTTTTCTTTACGAGTATTCAAACTTCTTCTTGAACGCCCTCCATTCCTATCTGGAGCTCCTCTGATATATTTTTTTACGACAGTTTCGACGGTAAATTCCTTTACCTCATCAAAATTAATTTGGATTGCACCTATGTTAAATGTTTAGATTAATTAATGAACTTTTTAAGGATTATGGAATTGCTTTAACATTCGATATGGCGTGCGAGTTAACTGCCTTCTAGGGTTCCATTTTTATTATTATAAAGTTTCAGAGGATATTTAGGGTTAAGATACATTTTGGAAGTAATTACTTACGTACTATGACGTCTCTTATTTTCATCTCTTTGAAGGGAAATTTTTCTTCGGAGCCAATCCAATTGAATTGCAAGACTAATTCATTTTCCATTACTTTTCGAAATAGCCGCGCGCAGCAATCGGAAACTGTTTTTCCCCCGTAACAGGCAAAATTACGAATCTATTAAAGATAAAAGAATTTTTTATATTTAATATAAATTTTATATGAATTTTTTGAACTGAAAACTTACAGCTTGATTTTTAATAAGTTTGTTTTCTAAAAGGTTTTCTACTATTTGGAG
The DNA here is from genome assembly GCF_980474605.1 of Leiobunum rupestre. Classification (NCBI taxonomy): domain Eukaryota; kingdom Metazoa; phylum Arthropoda; class Arachnida; order Opiliones; family Sclerosomatidae; genus Leiobunum; species Leiobunum rupestre. The sequence goes on from NC_143389.1 coordinate 424,366, forward strand.
ATCTTTTAATGTGCTGATTGGGAGTTTTGGAAACCCTTCTATATCAGCCATTTCTGTTTTCCTACCATACGTTGCTTTGCTGTTTTTAAGCACCAATTCCATTTTCGTGTTGAGATCTGTTAACATGTGTATGACTGTTCTTTTAAATTTTTCGTCAGTTTCGTCTAAAAATTATAATATAAATTTTAAAAAGTTAATTCAAGATTAAAAAAACACTGTATAAAAGAACATTTTAAAGCAATTACAATGAAATATTCTCAAAATTTAAATTGCGAGTACATTAAAGAAGTTTTATTTAAATACCTGTTGAAAGAACCTTCTTGCTTGAGCAAAATATCCTAGGGGTTTCTGTCATCGACTCTGAATATTTAATTTAAAACTTTACCAATTAATACCTTAAATAAAGTTACTAAAGCAATTAGAACTCACCTAAATTCAAATTTCTGCGACAATTATCAATGTCCATGCGATCAAGATTTTTTTCATAACTTCCTAAGCCCGATTTTGATAGAGCAAGAGTCCCTGCATAACTACTTGAGGAATATGAACTCACATCTTCACTTAATGAGTTTAAAGGTGAAAAATCATTTATCCCGGTATTAGTGGTCGAAGAATCTATCCCAGCACCATCACGTAAAGGATTCAACAATGTATAGTTTTTGAAACTTCTACGCTGCTTTTTTTCTTTTGTCAGAGATATCCTTTGATCTATATCTTTTGATCGTGGATAATCTTTTAGAGATTTACATTTTCGCACTTTTGATGGTGATAACTGCCTCCTAACTTTTTTCTCCATTACATTTTTTTTTGAACCCATGTTGGCAGAAGTTTTATTTTTGGGTCTCTTAAACTCAGCTTCACCTGCTTTGGATTTCTTACTACACGTTTTGAAAGACCTATTTATGGAAGATGAACTTTTTTTGGATTCACCAGACTTTGTTAAATCTTCTGATTCGGAAGTATTTGCCAAGTATTCTGATTCTGAAATCTCCGCCAAGTCGTCTGATTCGGAAGAATTTGCCAAGTCCTCTGATTCGGAAATGTCTGCCAAAGCTTTTGATTCAGAAGTCGCTGCCAACTCTTTTGATTCGGAAGCCTCAGCCAAGTCTTGTGAAGCACACAAAGGTTGTTCTTTTGATTTAGCAGTTAATAAATTGTCACTGAAGTTAGAAGAATCCGACTTTTCATATGACACTGCAGAGCCTCCTGGCTCATTTATTTTTATAGTGGAAACTGAATTGTCAACCAGAGGTAGTGGTGTATTTCCACCATTGCCCATAGATAAAATTTCACTGTAATTAGTTAGTGAACCTGCGATGACATTGGTTGTGTCTTTGCTCTTTGCCACTCCGACTTCGTCATTTCTTGCTGTGAAACAAAATGAAATTCCATTGTTAGGGTTGTAGTATTAAAATATTCAACTTTGAACTAAATTAAATTGAGTTATATATAGCTAATAAAAACAACTATTTTTTAAGGATGGAAAGCTTAATACTATATTTTCTGTGTGCAAGATGACCTGAAGTTAATAAAATTATTGCTTACTTTTTGAAGATTCTTGGTTGGAAGTTCGATCAGAGCCACTCGTCTTTGTCAATAAATTTGCTTTCTGTACTATATAAATATTGAACAATAAATTTTAATTAAATGTCAGGAAATGAAACAGGAAGAAGCGGTTGAATAATTAATGGTCACATCAGTGATTGAATGGCACCGGAGGCGGCTTTGGTAACAGGATGCTAATTCTTCCTTTCCTTTTGTTACAACTTGTGACAGTTAAATTTGTTTCATCTATATATAAAAATTAAAATAGCTTAGAAATCTAAATATAATACTCTTTTTTGTATAAGAAAGTATACAAACCATCTGAGCTATTTGTTACTGTAGCTGAAGGAGGTTTAATACGCCTTCGTTTCCTGGCGAAACCTACGTCTAACTCGCTAGCCAAATCCGAGGTGTCCTCTGCTTTGTTTTGCTTATCAAGAGCTTTACCATAATCGGCTGAATATAGAAAACAACGAATAAAGTACCTAGTTTTGTCGGACTTAAATTGTTTAAATCAAAATAAAAGCTTTAACATACTTGTCTTATAAAGAATTTTTCCATCGTGTAAACTCCAAATTGCTTTTGGTGTTGTCAAGTCTTTAATTAATTTTGTTGGATTACGTGTTGGTGGCCAATAACATTTATTTTCGGTTAGGCACCAAGATAAAGGCACAACTGATACTGTACTCTCATCGAAAAAGCTGAATACTGCATACATCTAAAAAAGAAACAAAACGAAACAGAAACAAGTAACAAAAGCTAAACATTGTTTTTCTAAACTCATGGATTACAGAATTTTAATAAAGGTAGTCAGCAAACTGAATTAAAATAAAAATTTTTGCATTAGAGTTTTAGACTATTTATTAAATTAGTTATACTTAAATATGTTTCTGCAAAATATTCGACTATATCGAATTAGAAAATATCTATAAAATCATAAAAATATAAAAAAAACTCGTTTATTTACTTGTGGTGGCTCTTTAGAACTGTTTTAAGATAATTGTTATTTGATATTTGTGAAAATTTGAACTTAACAATTGTGAAGAACTGGTATAATGGTAGCTAAAGAGTCGTTTCGGTTTAAGTGAAGGACGCATTTGCGTTCGAACAGACTTAAAGGATATGATTTCACTGTCTTTGAAATTCTGGCAATAAACATTCCCAAAGCAGATGAGTCAAGAGGATAACTAAAAATATTGTCATAATATTTACATAAGCTCCCAGCTATCATTATTTCTTTTTCTCGTGTCCGATAAATATGTTTAACTATAATAACGTCACTGGTAACTAACTTTACGCAGTTGTTGGCGGAATTAATGGAGATGCAATACTTAGGAGTTTCAACCTTCTTAAATGACTCAGCCCCATGTGGTACATTCCTACTCTTGTCTTTAAATGGCTGTTTAAGAACAGTACTAGTAATCTTTTTGTTCTCAGCACAGATTCTATGACCTTCATTTAACCGCTTACACAATTGTTGAAGAGGTTTATTTGGAGACCTCAATTTTTTTTTCAAAAGTTGCAAATGATTTTCAAACGGAAAAGCACTAAATGCATCTAAAGGGCCAAATCGTTTTACATCTGTCACTAAATGTTTTAAAGAATGAACATTAAGGCTAACAAACTTTTCGCCATAAAAATCTGGGCAAGACAAAACATATAAATCCAATAATTTTTCAGCATAGTCAACTAGTGTTTCGATTAAAGTTGGGGAAGCGAGTACGTAGATTGCGCATTGAAGCAATCGAAAATGATCCAAAACATCGTTAGCTACAATTCCCTTACACACGACTGGGCCAGTATAGAGGAGAAACTGTCGAAACTCAGTTGCCTTCCAACGATCCATATGCTTCATTGATCTAGGCTTTCTTGCGAATTCGCTAGGAATATGGTTTGAACATTTTAAAAGCCTCGAAGACATTTTTGTTACCTGATTAGCACTGAGACGAACAATTAATTTTCCCTTTTTAACCCAAGCCCTGATAAACCTTTTGGTAACTCCTAAACAAACAAGGTGCATGTAGTCTAAGGGAAATTGAGCTACCATATCTATATCTAAGACTTCAAGGGGTGAACGTTCACCACGTAAATGATGTTCCTCATTATCTTGATTTCTAAATGTTTGGTTGGTACGGAGCGCTACAGTTTCCTCTGAATAGTCCTCTATGAAAACCATATTATGCTCTAACATGTAACCCGAAATATTACACTTGTCGCAGGAAAAATAACCTGTATGACCTTTTATGTGTTTCAGAAAAGCCCTAGCAGGGGTGTCTAAAATAAACGGTCCATCAAGATTACAAATTATATTCCTTTCTCCGTAAGAAAATCCATGAACCCTAAGATCAGATAGTTCTTTAATAAATGGACCTAAATATTCTCTAAGCGAACCTGGCTTATGTTCACCGCAAAACACACCCACTGGAAATACGTCACTTATAATACCATTTTTAAAACTATAGACGCCCACTAAAATTGGCCAAAAGTTAGTGCTTGAGCTTTCAAATAGAGGAATACCATCAACGTTTGTTGCAAATGATAAAGCCTCTGGATAATCAGGATATAAATCAAAAAACTTTGTAAAACCAATCTTCAACCCAATGTGCCAGTACTCCCCATTTGCCACTCCCGAAATGCCTGTAGTGTGTCTTATTGTTTTCAAAATAGTTCTACAATCTTTCGGCAATTCAGCATGTCCATGAGCTCTAAGAAGTTTAAGTAAATCATTAACTTTAACTGTATCGACATTGTGATTTGTAATCCAATCCCTAAGATCTTCGGCCAAATTATTAGATTCTTCGTCAGAAGAGCTTAAACTTAAATTAGAAGAACTACTGGAAAAACTAACAAAGCTATCGCATTCAGATACTTCTGAAAAATCTGAATAGCCCGCCTCGATATTATCAAATCCAACAATATTCCTCTCTTCGACACCATCATCCCTTTCTTCGCCAATGTTATTATTAGTTTCAACTTGACCATTGTGAAAGTTTACGAAATGTATGGTTTCAGGGTTAGCTTGAGACTCCTGGGACAACCTATCTAACACACTTCTCAAATAACTAGCTCTTTTTCTTCTCATGTGTCGTTTGCTCAGATTAATTGGTGTGTCCATATTAAAAGCGTACTATTAAAAATTTGGGCTCAACCTGCTTTAAAAATTGGTATATCTCTCAAATATTAACTTTCCTCGATATTTAAGACAAATATAAAAATTTAGTTAGGTTCCATAATAAAATTGTTTTGCTATTTTTCCTCAAGTTTAGCGAACGATTTATTTATCCATTACCTTTTCCTCAGAATTTCTATCTTGTTCCATAATTTACAATGAAATATTCAGAATCATGAAGCCGATTAAAAATAATATAAACATTAATTTCAGTGTGATATGATTGAACATATAAATTAATATACTGTTAAAAATAACCAAAGAATACCAATTAGGTAGATAATAACTAAACATCTGATCAAAATAAAGTCATATTATTCAGTTTACTATAATATTTACACTATCTTTTCAATTATTACAAAAACCAGTAAAAAATTAACAAGTTTATTTACATATTTAAGGGGGGTTGGGGAGATTGAAAACTAAAGTTAATTTGAAACATTTATTTAAATTCATTAACCCAAAATGGGTGTTTTTATCTTTCCGATACTTCTAGCGATTCGTGAGCTTTTTAAGGCAATTGGGTTAAATTGTAGTCTTTTTATTTAAATAAAAAATTTATGTCCTATCCTACCAAGTGGAATTTTTAGCTTTAAACTGATTGGAATGTGAGATTGAAAACTAAAGTTAATTTGAAACATTTATTTAAATTCATTAACCCAAAATTAATGACATTAATTAATGACAAAGAATTTCAATGTTATATTTTGAATTACAAACAAACATGTGGTAAATTTCACGGAGATACTGTAATCGGTAATTAATTATTTACAAAAAGCCTCGAAATATTTAATTGTATAACTACTAGTTTTGTAGATTTACTCATTAATTAATCATAAATTTAAAGGAAATTTTTAACAGTGTAAAATGTAATGGAATACTAAGATATATTTACCTTTAAAAGAGACACCAATTTTCTAACATCAGTAATGGCGACCAGCAAGCTAGAAAGTTTATTGTCCGACTCCGATATGGAACACGAGGTCAAGGTCCTTCCTTTCCCTTTCTTCTCGGTTTCTGGAGCTCGACGCGAGGCTCTACGTGTTTTATGACGAGTAACCTCGCGAGTAACAGAGAGCGGAGAGCGAGTCTAAGGTAACGGCCAACTTCGACCACGCGTACCAAAACAGCGACGGTACGCGCCGAGCGCGCGGTTGAAGTTGGCCGTACTGAGGTAGATATAAGAGTTCCAAAGACAACTTATAAAGCTTTCCCACTATTTTACACGTTTGGACTAGAAATTTACAGCGTAATGTAATATTATAGTAGTAGGAAAAAATTAATGTAAATATAAAAATAGTGCCCTTATAGTACGGTAGGTTGTAAATATTGTACATTTCGGTACTATATATTACGCTCTCAAAATAATAATTATGGTATTCTATAGTACCATATTATAGTACGTATGGCAACGCTGGACGTAACGTATGCGGCCGCGCGTATGGAAAAATATCACGTGGCTTATAAGCGATAATAGGATTGCGCTTCGCAATGAATGTCGAGATATCTGATTTAGTGCGTTTGAATCTGTGGCGAACTTGGTAAGGTCGCTGACTCGCTGCCGTCGAAGTCAGAAGTTGGTGGTTCAAAACCCTTAAACCACCCAATTAATTATTAACATAAATGATTTGTGAATTTGTGCTGGTAAGGTGTCGGCATCACCTACACTGTTCCCGCAGATCTTTAAATACATAAATTTTTTTCTAGTGATTAGAAAACTTACATTTAAAAAACCTTTTAAATAACATAAATTTTAATAAAGAAATGTAAATGAGTCTTTATTAAACTTATTTCTTTATATAAGTACTAAAAAGAATATAACTGCTGGGAATCTTTCGGTTTTTTGTAGGCAAATTTACTTAGGTGATGGTTCAGAGTTGAAAGCCAACAATAATTCAGCACCAACAGTCTACCAACACTACCGACACCTCCCCAACACTAAAACGGAAGGTCTGTGCTACTAGGGTTAAGGATGGGTTATCAACAATTTCTTCAGGTTCTAATCTTAATCCATCTGCTTCGTATATCGCGTCTAAATACTCTTTTTGCTTTTGATATGTTTTAATATTAGGTGGAAATCCTGAATTTTTAACTTTTGTTCTAAAAAAATGTCAATATATGGTTTGAAAAAATTGGTTGTAATATTGTAATGGTACACCTCGAAAATTTCTAACATCTGGTATTTACAGTCTTTTATTGAGTAGTAGATTTCCACCGAAGGTAAAACCACCGTTATAGCTCGTTCATCAATACTATGGGTACATTTGTCATCATTATGTATCACACAACTACCACATAAAGGATAATAAAGTTTCTTATTAAAACGGTAGGGAAGAACGGGTAAGTAGAGGACTCTGGGGGGGGGGAGGATTCGACAACTAATTATTCCAAAATAGGCGTCAGGTGCATAATCAAAGTTGTGTGTGATAACTTTAACATTTTTACAACCATATTCGTATTTTTGTAAGCAATACGCATACAGACTACAAAAGTCAAAATATCGGATTTGTTCTCCAATTGAGGGGTCTATTTCATGGTACAACTTAATTGTTTCTACACACCCTCCAACTAAAGAATCTCTAGGGTTAATTTTAGGAATAATTTTAATTGTATTAAAAAAAGCTTTCGCTTCATTATTTTTTCTCAACAAGTCTAATATCTCACATTCAAAAATTTGAATATATGTGTGTTTTGGTAAATTTTCTTCAATAAATTCTTTTCGGTCTAATTATCTTTCTCTAATTTCTTTAAATGTTTTTCTGATAATTGGATTAAAGCTCGAGCCAGAAAAATGTTTTGGACAACCGTGCCAGAAATCACCCATTACATCAATTAATATGGGTGGATTTTCACAGTAGCCATCTACAAAATACGGACCTACAGCCTGTTCCCCGGCCGCGGATCTGACCGTTTGCAAAATTAAATTATTTTCCTTCTCGTACCAAGATAAATATTTTAATACAATCTCACTTTGATTCTGTCTACTTGCCAAACCGATAGCCGGAATAGTACATAATGTATATGGTTCTAAAAACTTGTCAATAAAAACATTGTTAAGTGCCCCAGAAAGAGAAATACCCCCATAATTACTGATATCAATTTCAATTAGTTCTTTATATAAGATGCGAAATTTCTGCATAGCTAAGCGTAATAAATTACAATCTAAAAGACAATACGCTCTGGATTCTGATTTAATACACTAGACCCGTTCGAGCTGTTTGTGTGAATACCAATTTTTAAATTCTCGGTATTCCATCTCTTTCATTTTATTGGGTTTAAAAATTTTCGTCCGGAATTTTACCTGAATAATTTAAAGTCTCTTTTGTCCAAAAAATATAGGGAAAATATCCATTAGATTTAGGCAAAGAAAACATTTTAGGAAAATGCATTAGTGGAGCACTAATGTAATTTAAAGAATCTACAAAACGAATGTCTACCCCTTTAATATAAATAGTAAGAATTTTGGCTCCAACATAAATAATCTCGGGAATGACATGTTTAATTAATTTAGAAATATAAACATTCCATCGAAAGATCTCAAATTATGGGCCATTACGATGAGGTTGGTAAATTTCGGTCTAATTGTCTTTCTTTTCCGTTTCCCATCCGTAAGTAAAATAGTTTCATGTTGAAACAAAAAATTGAGAAAGTTATTTACACAATATTGTCCTTCAAAAACCATTGTTTCAAAAGGCTGATTTAAGATTTCACTCTGTGCCACCAACAAAATAGGCTTATGAATATTATGCTCGATTACAGTTTCAATATCGAAATATACATAGGATCGTGGTTTTTTTAAAGGTTGACTGTTTAACATAATGTTGATTAGGAGGATGTTCAATTGTACAAGAGTTGCAAGCTGTTTCACATTTGTGAGTTTTTAAAGTTTCAAATTGAATAAAGCATTTTTCGCATCTGTGGAAAAGCTTGCAAGTTTAATTTTTAAAATGAAAATTGTAACATTCACCTTGTTTTAAATACCTATTACAAAGTTTACAATGAATTAAAGGAATTTCTAAAATTTCGTGAAATTTTTGACTTAAACACCTTTTACATTTAATATTTGGAGCGGCAAAGCAGTGGTGCTTGTTTCTATGAGTAGTGGAATAAAAAAAAATTCACAGTCTAAGCACGAAGCTACACCAACCCAAATGGAAAGTAGATTTTTATCTAAACGAACGTGCGTGCCAATTTTTACAAGTAGAATTTTGTTTTCGGAAGGTGGAAAACCTTTGAAATAAATTTGAAAATTTTCCGTTGCGTTAAATATTATTATCTGATATTTTGGGGCTAAAAATGTTTGAAATTTAGCTATATCACCAATTTCTACATCTCCGTGTGCAATTCCTACATCATCATGCAATTGCTTAGCGGCTTTAGTTTGTAATTTACTACGAAATAATGTTAAGGCTCTATATTCTTTAAGAACACTTGTTAATGGAAGTTTTATACAAGTTATAATTTAACGGTATGTAAATGGTATTTAAAATTGTTTGTGAGTGTCAATTTAAATATAGACATGTATAAAAATATAAAATTATTAATTATTTTTTGAAGGACTTTATATTTAATCAGTTTTTTATCATTGAATCAAATATTTTCCGTGACAATAAAGAAAAGCCCTTAAGAGTTTTAATATTTTTGCTTTAAAAATCGATTACAGATGTAAGAATTTTGTTAATTACAGGGTTAGATGTTTTAAAATTCTATGGGAAGAAATATATTTCTGTGAGGTATAAAATTTAAACGAAGGGATAAAAATTATATTTCTGCAGGGTATATTTGATAAAAAAATTGTCTTTTGACTTGATTTTAAACAGGTTAAAAACAGGGTGTAAAAAATTAAATATTTCTAAAAATTTTCTTATAAAAGAGTGTCTTTACCGTATTCGTTTTATAAATCATGGGATCTCGCGAAGTTTTGACTTTTTCCGGTAAGATTTCTCATCCTCTCGCTATTAACCCTTTTTCACTTAAATATCTAGCTTTACGCAAAGTTAGTAATTATAATCTTTTTAAAATTAATGATATTTCAATTAGACTTGAAAATTACTGTATGAAAACAGTCTTTCTTGAGTGTCTACCATTAGTAGAACCCTTTAAAAAAATAATTTTTGCGTGCCCCTTTATAAAAAAATCTTTTAAATTATCTCCATCCGTAGAAATTATGTTTAATTCAGAGAAAACGGCATGGTATTAGAAGATAAAACTTATTTTATACAAGACGTTTCGAGCCGAGGCTCTTCTTCAGTCGTTCGTTAGTTTTAAAACTAACGAACGACTGAAGAAGAGCCTCGGCTCGAAACGTCTTGTATAAAATAAGTTTTATCTTCTAATACCATGCCGTTTTCTCTGAATTAAACATAATTTCTACTAATATTCACCATGGTAAATAATAAGTTTAATATATCTCCATCCGTTTTTGCTTCAGTTTTTTCCAGAAGAATCAATAACAACTCTTGTCTATTTGACGTTCATTCTAATAATTTTTTCTGTCCCCACGATGGTTTTGAGTTTGACGGCTTACTGTTCCACACTCAAACCACTCTTGAGGGCTGGTTTTCCTATGAAATTTTACGTTTAATTGGAAAACATATGCGATTATATCAAAATTTAAATAAGATCCCATGGTTTCGACAACATAGAAATCGTAGGAACCTTCAATACGACCTTTTAATTCTCTATCAATTACAACAACTTTCTTTCTTTCGAAAAAAACAATTAACTATAACTAACGACTTTCACCTAACAAGATATACCATCCGTTTAGAATTAGGAATGATAGTTCTATTTTTTGTTAATGATTTGGATCGACAAGAAGTTAAAATAGTTACAACTTTAGAGTAAGGAATACTAATTTTAAAAAATAATTACAATAATTAAGATAAATATTTTTATTTAGTTGCAAATTATCTCCACAACATTCAAATTTAAACGATCTTCGGCGAATTTTACAACTCAAGGTATTTACAATATTTTTTATTTATTTATTTTAAAAAATTAAGTTTATTTTTTTTAAAATAGGACTCAAATCTCATAAAATTTTAATTTTTATTTGTGTTTATTTTATTTTTTTATTGTTTTTATTTGGTGAAAGATATTAATTTTTGAAATGTTTTATATTTTTTATTTAAAATGTTTTGTTTTTAAAGAGTTTAAGTGTTTTTTAATCATGTTTTCGAAAATAACTAGCTTTATTAATTTAATTCAGGCGGTGGATGCTCTTTTTAATACTTCATAATCTACTTTTTCTTTTTAGATAGCTTTATTAATTTAATGTTGGGATTGGTGCAAAGCCCTTTTTTTCTATATTAAACATCCTTTGTTTTCATCTTTTTTATACAATAAATTTTTTCAGAAATTGTATTATTCTTATCTTTTTGACAGATATAAAATTTTTTGGTTAAATTAATTGGTTGATATAAAGATCTTTTTTTGTTTTTATTAGTATTAGATTTTTTATATTTTCTTTTATTATTATTATTATTATTATTATTATTATTATTATTATTATTATTATTATTATTATTATTATTATTATTATTATTATTATTTAAAAAATTTCTTGAAAATTTCTTGTTTAAAACTGATGTAAACAAAGTTCACCTGGGATACAATCTATTGCTCATTTCAAACTACCCTCTGGGTTACAATCTATTGCTCTTTTCAAACTACTTATTGGTCATTTATTATTCTTATTTTTTGATTTTGTTCATGTCTTCTATATACTTTTTTCTATACTAATGTCGTGCTTAAACTATAGTGTTTGATTTTATTATATGTTTATTTTGGTAATTGTTGAATATATTAACTGAAATTTTATAAGTACATTTTGTACTAGGTCGTTTAAAAGTAAATATAATTGTTTTTTATTAATTTATAAAAACTTGTTTGAGAAGGATAAGGATAATTAGTTAACCTTAGTTGTATTATAAAAATAATAATTATTCCCAAAGGCAATATTTTTAAATTTTAAAATATAGATCAGGCTTAAACTATAAAATCTCAATGTAAAGGATTTTTACCAGGAAAAATCTAGAATCAAGATGTCTGGTGAATTCTATCTAAAGCCTGTAGTTTCTTTGCCCCGATCGTTAAAATTTCTCTCTCTTCGAGTAGTAAGAATGAATAATATTTTTTAAAAAACAAACTATTTGTAGAGAATTCGAAGAATGTTGTTTAAAAACTGTATTTCTAGAATCTAAAACAGTAATCGAACCATATGGTTCGATTGAGTTTAAATGCCCCTTTTTAAATATTCCTTTAAGTTAAATCCCTTATTTTTTGTCGCACCCTACGAATCGCGAATTGAAAAATCGCAAAACTTTTGTTCTTTTTCTGTGCATGATAAAAGTTTCAAATGCTATCGTTCAGGAATTGTGTACCATGGTTTATTATTCCATTGTAGGGTAATGTTAATCGGTTGGTTTAGCTACGAAATTATTCAATTATCTTGCAAATATATGGAGATATTTTGTAATACTAGTCAAATTTCGTGGTGGAATCACAAGAATTTAAAACAATTTGAGTCTGAACTTCACGTGTTAGATCAAATTCAACATGTAGGCACTTTACAACATAACGTTCGATCTGTTTTAATTAATTCAGACATTCTCGAACTGTATACTTCCGAAGCGATTAAGACCAAAAACAGTGTTTTTATTCGTGCGATGGTAGAGCAACCAAAAAGTTAAAGAATTTTTGTGGTAAATATTTTTTAGATATATTCGTTTTTAATAGATTAATTTATTTATATTTATAAATTCTAGCCCGAATTTCCAACCCGACATGTCGTTTTGTACCGAAGAGGAAAAATACCTTCTACGAATTGATGTAATTATAATTATTTTTAATTATACACTTAAAATATTTTTAACATTGTGTTTTTTATATTGTTTAGCCTTCAAATTATTTATACACCCTTCTTTAATTCTTTATTATTTATTAATTTAATTTGTTAGATTATATTTTTTAGTTTTATTTGTAGTGTTTCTTATGTTGTTAAGTGTTTAAAAAATATATTGTTTGATATATAATAGTTATTAAATATTATAATAACTAATTGTGTTTTTGATTACTTTTACTAAAACTAACATTGTTTTTAAAATAATAAAACTATTAAAATATTTGCGAAAAAAATGAAAAAAACTTATTTATAATAATTTAGTTATTTAAAGTATTTTGGGTGGGGCCAAAAGTTGCCAAGGGTATAAAGCGAAGATCGCGAATTCGTTTCCCCATCTCGCAAATAACTAATTAGCATTTTAAACGGCTATAAACGAAAAAAATAAAAAAACGATATCAAAAGTTAATTAACGTAAGTAATCGGGGGGGGTCACATATTACCGCCGATATCTCGGTCCGATCTTGTCCGATCGCGTCCAAACTTGTTGGGGTGATAGACCCGATGCTTAGGGGTGGTGGTCAGGGGTCAAGCGTCGAGGTCAAAGACCATCTTCAAGGTGAAATTTGAGATTGAAAGCAAAAATATTTTGTTGACTTTTTCCAAGGTCAAAAATTGGTTTTTGGAATATATTTTGGGGTTGTTATGGCGGCCATCTTGGATTTACATGTTCATATTTAGTTATCCTCTACGTTCATACCATTAATATTATAACGAGAACCACCAATGGTCTAGAGAGTAAGGAGTAAGAAACGCGAACAAGAAAAGACACCAAGAAGTGGGGGAGAAAACTAATTGCCGATAGGCCTTCAAGGCGATAAACTTAATTAACCTTATTACGTTTATCGCCTTGAAGGCCTATCGGCCGAAGTACAGCATATTTTCCCCCATTAAAGATAAGTTTTCTCCCCCACTTCTTGGTCTCTTTAAATGTTCACCTTTTTTACTCCTAGTATTTTGTATATTATTTTCCATTGCCACCGATAGATGTTACCAAAGCATCTATTAAAATAAATTTATCGGTAGTGAAAAAATGTTTAAAAAAATCTTTTTAAAGAGCTGAGGTTGGCTTTTAAACATCACGGTAATTAAGAACAAAATATTAAAGCACAATTCTACTTATTTAAATTTATTACTGATTTGAATACCTTAATTCATTTTTACTATTAAACTGTGGTTTTCATGTTGTATAATTTTAAATGCAGATATTGTTTAAATGACAAATGTACAATTAAATGTAGCAGGTTTTGTATTTTTTGTTTATTGATATTATAAATAAAGAGATGATTATGAATATAAATATGATATTTATTTATTTGGGTGCTCTGAATGTACTCGAATCTTTTTCTACTAATAACTTTATGTAAATAATATTTACTTATTCTTTATTACGTAAGTAATATTTATTTAATAAAATATTATATTAATTATGAGTACTATACTGTAAGTGATGTGTGTACTTTCTTCATATATTAAATTATTTCCAAAATCATTGTTGGTTCACGTACATACCGGAAGAATACTATAGTAATTAATATTTTAATAATACTTTATACTTTTAGTATTTCACATATTTTTCCCATTGCCACCGATAGATGTCAGCCAAGCATCTACTAACATATATTAACCCTTATTAAAAAGTCTTTTAAAAATCCATCTTCATATAGAGTTTAGGTTTTATTTTAAACTCACTGTAATTAAAATAATTAGAATAAAAATTCAATGCAACTAATTAAAATATTTTAACTGATTTTAATATCAATTTATATAAATTTTTTTAAATGTGGTTTTAATGTTATACAACTTTAAATGCAGGTATTGTTTAAACTACAAACGCATAATTTACAAGCAGTTCTAATTTAAATACTTCTTTTAATTTATATGTAATTAAAAAATGGTTTCAATTTCTTAATTTTAAAAATAATTTTTTTAAGTTTTAATCATAATTATAAATTTATATTTATTCTTTAAATTTTTTATCATTATTATAATTTTTAGATCTTTTATTAATTTATAATCATTATAAATAAATTTCAATCAATATTTTTAATCATTATTCTTAATATTTTTCTTAATCATAACTATAATAGTTTTATTATTTTTTAAATATTGGTCTTCTTTTTCTTTTTCTGCTTATTTTAATAAAGATTCTTTCGCAAAAGCACTAGGAATTGGTGAAGCTATATATTTTTATTGTTTATAATCATAATCATAATCATTAGCTAGGCTAATACCCTAGGCACCACCACAGGCCCAAGTCAGCTTGCGACTTTTAATGCCTTATTTACCGGTGGCCGGGTTACAATGCGTAGGATGGTGGTGGCAAGCCCTTCATGCCACGCGAGCTAGCCGACAGCTCCCTACACTAACTATTACCGTTAACCTCAACAAATTTTTATGGAAGGGGAAACCGAAGAACTCGGGGGAATTATCATTTAAATAAATACAATTTCAATTTTTAATTTAATTCAAACGATAAAATAATAAAATTTTAATAATTCACCTTTTAAGTTATCATAATTATGGTTTTCTTTAGAGGAATTGTTTGTAGTGTATCTGATACCTCATAACCAAATTTGTGAAAAACATATAAATTAAATTCGTTTGAAAAAAGTCCCTCTTAAAATGTCGGCATCTTCACCAGGGCACCACCTTACGCACAAATACTCTAGTGACTTTAAATAAAGTTTATTCCGGTGGCCAGGTTAAACTGCATAACGCCACTTGAGCCACTACGACTACAAGGCTTTTTAGTCTTTAGTATCATTTTCCATACGTGCACAAGCCTACGAAAGCCGATTTTATTTAAAGATTTAATTAACTAGTAAACTTGCAAGCGAAATATCAGCATTTAATTTGACTGCATTAAAGCTAAGTTGATCTGTAACCCCCCCTCCCGTTTCTTTAACAATTTTGTCTACAATTTTTTTAAAGCCTATATTTAAATTCAACGAAACATAACAAAGAAGTAAAGTCCAAAAACCATATATTTTTTTTAAAGCGCAAGACAAGGTTTTAATTTCTTCTACGAATGTAATTTTATTTTAATAATTTAACTTACTTGTAAACTAACTCGCGAAACATCAGTTTATATTTTGACTGAGTGAAAACTTATATCTTTAATTTGTTTTAATTCCTCAGAACATAACGAAGTTAAATAAAAATAAAAACATCCTTGTAACATATTTTATGAATGGTTTTAATTCAACCTTTTCATTTCGTTGCCCCAAAAAGTGGGGAAACGAAATATTGCGTTTACTCAATAGCGGTAAAAGTAGATGGTTAGCTAGTAGTGCCCGTAAAGTCGGGAGATACCCCATCGACATTGCAAAGAGGTCTAAGTGTAACTTTTCTGAAAGAGAAGTGGCGGAGAAAACTATGAATAAGTCACCTCGTAGTGGTCGCAAAGACGCGCTTTTTGCTCCAAATCCCGAAGAGCAGTATCGGTTAACTTATAAAAAAGTACTGCGGAGAAAACGGAGAAAGATAATATTAATAATAATAATAATAATAAGGCTAGCTGGTAGTGCTAGTAAACGCACGAGGGGGGTGTATTTTCTGTTTGCAATCCTAGAGTGTCCGACAAAGTAACCTCTCCAAACGAAAAGGCGAGGAGAAAAAGAAAATTGGTAAAAGTTACCTAGTAGTGGTGACAAAGGCGCACTTCCTACTCTTTAAGGTTCAAATCACGCAGAGCCGTATCGGTTAACTTGAATAAGACGGCACGGAATGAGAGAGCACCTGCTGCTGTCGGAAGGGGAAAATTCTGAAATTGTCTTCCCCCTTTTCGTTAAATGTTCAGCGTAAAGGTTGGTCCAATGAAATTTGTACACAACACTGGCTTTGTTGTGCTGGTGTGGGGTGCTGAGCTTGTTGCTCCAAGTTGGCACTTACTTATCGAAGCCGTGTCAGGCCAGAAGTAATAAATAAGTGTGACATTTACTTATCGAAGCCATGTAGGGCCCGAAGTATTAAATAAGTGTGACACTTACTAAGCGAAGACGTGTATGGCCAGAAATAATAAATAAGTGTGATACTTACTAATCGAAGCCGTGTATGGCCAGAATAAATAAATAAGTGTGATACTTACTAATCGAAGACGTGTATGGCCAGAAGTAATAAATAAGTGTGATACTTACTAATCGAAGCCGTGTATGGCCAGAAGTAATAAATAAGTGTGATACTTACTTATCGAAGCCATGTATGGCCAGAAGTATTAAATGAGTGTAACACTTACTTATCGAAGCCGTTTAGTAATTTAGGCTTTAATGTTTTTGTCGAAAGGTTAACGATGATTTAATGAGACCTTTAATGAAACTAAATAGTTGTTTGGTTTTTATTAGGCTTCAGTTCAATAAACGAAGGTAGCCATTTTACATTATTAAATCTATAAATAAGAATATTATTAATTATCAGCTAGGCTAATATTTTAATATGTAAACAGAATTCTGATTTTGCTATTATTTTAAATTACAGTCTCATTTTACTATCCGTTTTTCTTCAATAATATAATTATGTAATACTAATTTCCAAACATTGTTTATACATTTTTAAATTTAAATTGACTTGTTTAATTATGGGGGGTATGAATATCTTTTTTACGTAATAAGTCAGGGTGCTATTTCGACTTGTTAAACTTTGGTTGACGTAGGTTGTGAAAACAAATTTCTTTATATATCTATATATAATTTAATAAATATATATGTATATAATATAATAAATTACCTGCACTAAATGTCTTAAAGAAATTATCACGTATTATTACTGGTATTTTAAGATTAAAATTTTTCAATGTAATAAAGGTTTTGCTTGTAGAGCTAGTAACGTTCGTACATGTACGTATGTACTATTTAAATAAATATCTATTCTTTACAGAAAAGAATATTTATTGTAAAAAGACCAAAAACCGTCCCATTGATTTCAATCTTATTCCTTTTAAGGACCTTTATAGAAAAAAGACACGAAAGGAAAAGTTACCAGTGGAAATATTGTGGATATTTGAGATAATCATCAAAAACAACATCACATTCAATATCTTCCTAATTTTTCTGATTTTCACTTTGCACTCTAAAACGAAAAAATAAATGGTTAATTTTAACAATTGGCTATCACTAACTTAAGGGAATCTAACGCTTCTGAAAGATACATGTGATTTAATTTTGAAAGTGTAAGTACTTTATTTTAAAAGAGATTTATTTAAAGCTAATGTTGAGGAAAAAACCACTTTCGTCGTTTCATTGCGGGTAACACAATAAGCATATATATATATATTGATTTAACGAGTTGTTGGAACGCTGTGGTTATATGCTGGATTAATAATATTGATTAATTAGGCATTTTAGAACTTTCCGAATGAGATCCGAATGTTCGATAGGCCATATCTTTGCAGCCGTTCGACGTAGCCGGATAATATTGACACTTCCTAAATATGAAACGACCCTTGTGAATCCAAAAATGCAGGTTTCAGGGGCGTAAAAGCATTATTAATTATCTGCTGCTTAAATATATTATTTTCGAACTTTTTAATTTTTCCTGTAGATATTAAACCTATCATGGAATTAAAGAGCCCAACCAGTTGAATACTGGTGTTCTAAAGGTAAGTAGTGGCCAATAGACAGATTATAAGTACCCTCTCGTTTGATTATATAATAATTAATAAATATAAAAATCAGATCGGTAGTTTTGATTAAATAATAATAATAATAATAATAATAATAATAATCAGCTAGGCTAATACCCAAGGCACCACCCTAGGCCTAAGTCATCGAGCGACTTTTAAAGCCGTTAATTCAGGTGGCTGGGTTACAATGCGTAGGAGGGTGGTGGCAAGCCCTGCAAGCCACCAGCTCCCTACGCTAACTATTACCGTGGCGATTGGGGACATTTTTAATACTTTGACTCTCAAGGGAAGTTGGCAAAATTTTTACGATCTCCGAAAAGCTCATTTAAATTTCGATCTTAACAATCCTCATTGGATCCAATATACCTACCACTCAAATATAAGAATACGACCGGCCCCAAAGCAAACTTTTTCGTATAATTTTGTTTACCTAGTACGTAAGCATATTGATAACCGATTCGGAAATCTTTAACGTTTTTATATATTTTGAAAATAGATAATAATATTTTTAATAAAATAATAAACTTTTTTAAAATAAAATCTTCAAATAACGTGATTTTAGTGAAAACGTCGACATTAAAAGCTTAACTAGCCACTCATCGTTTAATATAAATCTCCCGAGTAACAAGGGATAATGTCTTAAATGGATTAAGAAATGCTAGCTGAAAGCAGTAAATGTATCATAATCATTTATTTTATTAAATAATATTGTTTATTATAATTAATTATGGTACATTGTTTTATTTGTTGTTACTTGTGCGGTGTCAACTTTCATTAAAATTGCAAATTTGTCTATTGGTAATAATTCGTTAAATAATGAAGTAAATACACCCATTTATAATGAATAGTTAGGGTTAATATTTTTAGATTTTTATACTATTTAATGTTATAAGAAGAAATAATCTTAAAAAAAAACATATAAAAATTTTTTTAGCTGCTAAGTTGGAAAAGTACACGTTAAAGTTGAAAAATGCGACTAGCTTTGGTAAAGTCTTGGGTGATTTATAACCACTGCGCCTGCTTTGGTACAGTCGTATTATGACCGATAAATTAACAGCTGTATTTTTACGCACGTACTTTTTACATCGCTTTATTTCGCGGCGATGCTCGCATCCTAGGCAACACAATAAGGGAACAAAAGGCAGGAGAACATCACGAACAAAAACGGAGGTGAAATAGACGAGCAAGGTTTATTCTTAAACTAAAACTAAAACTAAAAACTAAAAAGAACAAAAGAACAAGACAAATTTTATCATAGGAACAGAGAACCAGGGGAGTCTATTGCCTCATATGTAGCAGCTCTACGAAAGATTGCCGAATTTTTTAACTTCGGAGCAACCCTGGACACCATGTTACGAGATCGCCTTTTGGGTGGAATGAACAATGATAAAATCCAGAAGAGGCTACTAGCCGAACGACAATTGGATTTTGCAAAAGCATTAGAAATTGCGCAGACTATCAATAGTCAGACATCAAGCTCCCACTAAGTAAACAAATTATCTTCTGACAGATATATGACCCAGAAACCGGATTTTCCACAAAGAAATTTAAATACCATTCGGTCAAGACATAATAGTAGAGGTTATCGAGGAAATAAGGATGGTCACCAGTTTCGTTCTCAATTTAGATCAAACTACCAGCATTAGCATCAGCACAAATCACGTCACGATCACACTCAGACTCAATCTTGTATTCGTTGTAATTTCTACCAACACCCAGGGGCCCTATTCTGAGAGAGTCGATAGGTTATCCACTAAAACCTTTCCGACTATTTTACCGACGGTCCTTTATCGACGATCTCTAACCGACGGAAATTTTCGTATTCTAAGCGCGTCTGTACGTACAGTGGATAATAAAATCGTCGATAAACCAGCTTAACCACGGGAAGTTACGAAATATTTTACTGAGTGACGTAATGCTGAATATGACCAATAGGAGGATGGGTTTTTCTCGGTCTATCGCGCCACATTCCTTAGAACTGTAAACAAAAGAGCAGACGATACCAATGCTTCCGCGTGCTATTGATTTTTTATCATTAGAGTTATCTTGTTATAAGTTTATTTTCTGAAAACATGAACGAAAAAAAATTAAATCTGGGAGAATAAGAGAGGAACAAAGAGTTTTAATTCTGGAATTTATGGAGACCCATAAAGAATTAGCAGACGGGAAATTTACAGCGAAATTTACAAGGGTGACTGCCCAAAAACCATGGGCTGAATTAACTGAAATGTTAAATAGTTGTGGAGTAGGCCCTACTAAAGACACTGATAAATGGAAAAGGGTATGTATATTAATTTTAATGATAACAAATTATAATGTTTTGATTTCAATTAAATTCCTTTATATAACTCATAAAATAACCAGTGAACTCAAATATTAGATACTGAAATATTACCTAGTAACCATGAGCTTTTCCTTCCATTTATGAATGACTGTTGAAGGTACGTTGACACATATGACATACCAAAGATATGGGAATCATGCGTTGATCCTGGAAATTTGGCATTTGTATTCCGTATGCGTAGTTTATGGTCACAAATCTATTTAAAAATAAAAGCTTGAGAAACATCCATCAAACTTCATTTCTTGTCACCTTACAATTTGTGTTGATCGAATGAAAGTTTTTTCTGTTGACATATAAATTATCTCTATATATTTCATCTGTTGTTGAGGGAGCCACAATGGCAATGTGAGTCCCGTCTACAGCTCCTATAATCCCGGGGAAATTTGCCACTTGACTAAATCTTTAAAGGGTGATATAACAAAATTAAGTAAATATTAACAGTTACGACAAACAAAAGTGTTAAGCAATATATTACCCTATTTTAATTTCCATTTCTTCTTCGTCAGTTACTGGGAATTGTAAATTTTCAGGCATTAATATATCCACAATTGCCTTACTGACTTTGGCCACACAACGGCTAACAGTTGGCTGACTAACCGCTAAAAACAAATCTTGAGCAACGGCAAGTTGGTATGACCCAACTGCGTAAAACCGTAAGGCAACTAGAATCTAATAAAACGATATAAGAGTATGCATTGTGTGTTATAGTGATGGTTCAAATAAATATTTACCTTGACATCTACAGGTAAAGCTAAGTCATTGTGTCCAATGAGACGTTCCACCAAACGATCACAAAGAGAATAAACTAATTCCTTTTTAACGCGGAAAAGTTTATTGAACCTATAGTTACACAATTCAAAAGCTTGCGCCCTATCTCTAAAAACTCTCTGCCGGCGCAAATCGCGTCGTATTAAATCGTTTTCGTCGGCTTCAATGGCTAATGCCAAAATTTCTAACATCAATAAGTTGGCAGCCATCTTGAAAATGATAACATTTCCAATCGGTAACGCACTAAAGACTGCTCTAACCCAGTCTTTACGTTTACCGACGATTTTCGTTTTAACTATCGACGATTTTCGTACCGATCACCTTAGAATTGTAAATTTTCACCTTACCGATGATTTTTTAACGTATCGACGATTTTTAGTGATTAACTTTCTTATCGACTATCTCAGAATAGGGCCCCAGAATGGGAATGTAATTTCAAGAATGAAATTTGTTACTTTTGCAATATTAAATGGTATATCGTCAAGGCTTATCGAAAAAAAGGAAATTATCATATACGAGGTTCTTCTAGTACTCGAGCCAGAAGTAAAAGTAGAGGGCGCCAACCCCCCAATCGTGGAAAAGGAAGTAACACAAATCAAGCTCCTAACCAACAGATTGAGGATGATAAACTATATGAATATGACTTATTTCACATCAACGAATCAGACACTAACACACCTCCAATAAAACTTTCATGTACAAAAAATTACATATAATTTCTTTTCGAAGTAGATACAGGCTCAGCTTATACCCTGAAATCTGATGATCAAGCCTCAAGTTAAAAGAGCAGCCCAAACCTGGCTCTGTTAAACTGAAATCATTTTCAGGACATCAAGTGCCGATTAAACGTGAAGTTATAGTTAGCGTCAATTATAATGGTAAAACATTAGAGCTTCCACTTCTTATATACAAGGAACCTGGCCGTTATCTACTTGGACGGGATTAGATTTTGTCAAAATTCAATATATTTCCCAAACCACAAAATAAGTATTCTTCATACAATCTTCTGAAGAACGTCTAGCGAATATTCTACAAAGGTATAACAAGCCATTTGCACCAGGCCTTGACCCTATCAAAGGAGTTCAAGTGACACTTCACATTAAAAACAAAATTTTGGACACCTCGGTCGATTCCTTATCACGTCCGTGAAAAAGTTGAAGCTGAATAACAGAGGTTACAGGATGAAAATATCATAACTCCGGTTCCATATGCAGAATATGCAGCACCAATAGTTCCCAGACTCAAACCTAATGGAACGGTTCGAGGGTGTGGTGATTTTAAAGTTACAACAAATTGAATTTTAGATACAGAGAAATATCCCCTACCTAAGGTCGAAGATATTTTTGCTAAGTTACACGAACTTTAACAAGCGCTGAACGTAAACAAGGAAGAAGCTCGTTCCTTATAAATCATCATTATGAAACGGAAACTTTCTCTTTTCAAATCGAGTAGCTTTAAAAACCCATGAGTAACATTTTTTACGTATCGGGTTGTAGAGTACTTGGTCAGAAGCGAGATTTATTCAAGAAATTATGAAATTAAATTTAAAAAGAGTATAAAGTAACATTCAATGCTGAAAAATATTTCTTAATTTAAATGAATCACAGATTCCACAACTTTGTAGGTACCGTTTATTGCCCCCAAAAAGTTGTACAAACATCATTTTGAACTTAATTAGAAGCAACGAGGATAGAAAAACAAATACTTGACGAGTTTCGAGAGCAGCTTATTCGAGGAATTGGCTACCCGAATATGCAATTTTTCGGTACTCGGTAATCCACGAGTATTCTCCTATTACTAATTCAATAGCGAATTTAAGTACTCGATCTCAAAAAAGTCCGAGTACTCGATGATTGCCCTAATTTTCGTCGTTGTCCATATTTGAAAAAGATTAGTCGTAGTTAAACTAAACAAGGTCACCTGAAGTTGGTAAGACTTTTTAAGGCTACATTAGGTATAAATTGCTTCTCAAATCCTTTTCTGAAGCCTTTGGGTAACTATCTCTTTACCAATATCACCAGCTCCCCAAAAATATTTTAATTTGCTGTTTTTGACTTTGTATTTGAGATATTTTAAGAACACTATTCTTTGACGATTTATTTAGAATATCTGTTTAAGAATTTTAAAATAATTTCTATTACTATATAATTATTTCCACTTAAAGAAAAGTCACAACTTCAAGATAGTCGGAGGAAATCGGTTTCAGTGAACAAATGATATACCTTGCTGCTTCGGGTTTTTAGATAAAAGGAACTTCCTGTGAATGAATGAATGTTTTATTAACCTTCCAAATGAATGGTCCCTTCTAAATCAGGGGAAAGTTCAGGTAACTCACATGTAACAGAATAAAAGTATATAAAAATGACGGCAGTAAAATGAATATACGAAATGGAAATGGTATACACAAATACCAAGTATATAAAGACACTATTTAGACAGTTATTTAAATAAAATTAAAAGCGCGGCAAGAGACTGTCTACTTAGGCAAAAAATTTCCCCAATTTTGGAACAAATCTTTTGTATTTGTTTTCGCTTCATATATGACTAAAGTCCAAATCACCGTGATAATTTATTGCTCAACACCTTGCGAAAAACACTTCGCCAGAGCAATCTTAAGTTTTGAGAGCACGCCAATGAACGAGAGATGGACATTTTACCATTATATAATGTAAGTCTTCCACGTTTTTACCACACAAAGAGGTTGGTAGTTCTCGTGAACCATCTCATTCGAAGACCCGCTTTCCGCATGTAATCATAGACCATGTTAGCGATCCTCAACTGGTCCATATGTCAAAGGCGCCCTAGAGCTTGTTTTTGCTTCACGTTTCTAAAAGGTTGACCAGGTCATTTTTTATGGCAGCGTTGACTATCACTTAATTTCCCCCCAGTGCCATTTTTCCAACAGAATTTTCAGATTGATCGCACGCTTTCAGGGTTACCGTACGATAGGCTAGGTATGGCAATTGCTTTCACGTCACGGTATAAGTATTATAGAAGTTAGCAACTTTATGCCAAACAGCACCAACTAGACTCGTGGCCTGTTTTCTCACATTTTTCTCATGTGACTTTAGATAATCCGCTTGTCGCGTTATGGTGATTCCAAGGTGTATTGTCGACTATACTATCGGAACGCTACATTCCCGGTTGTAAAATTGAAGGGTTGGTTATCTTCTAAAAGGTTGAAAGCCATTATGCCACACTAAAGCGTGAGTCTCGGAAATGTCCAGGATAGCCTGTAGTTCTTGAAAAGATCCGGCAGAATTGAAAATTTCATTCGCGAAAAAAGGCCTGGAATATTCACGCCGATATTTGTGTTAGTAAAGTGACGGAGACGAAAACCAAGACCAGAGACGCGAAGTAGTTGTTCGAGAAGCTGTATGTAAATAACGAAGAGGATAGGACCAAACTAAGGATACATTTTGTGGCTATATTCCCGAACCTGTATCGATTAAATCAAAAATGCTTTGATCAAAGCAGTTGAAAGGTTGAATTAAGGGGGAGTAGTTGAGATCTATGAAGTTGCAGATATTGAAAATGTTTTAGGTTTAAAGAGTTTGGTTTTTGGAATTTTCAAAAGCGAAATATATTTCTAAAATAATTTCCATCGATTTTCCTCACCTTTTATATATTTTAAAACTCTTCCCTTAAATTTGAGCCTTAAAACTGGAACAGTAAACTGAGAAAATTTTAAATTGTAAATGAGTACGCGTGTTTAGTTCTGAATTTTTTCTATTCTAATCGAAATATTTAAACCAATTTTTAAAATCACACGCATTTAGCCATAGATAAATTAATAGGTCTGTATGACCAAAATCTAGAAAGAAAAAGACAAAAATACGAGGTAGGCTACATTGCTTGATAGTTGATACGCACCATACTTTTCAAATGAAAGGTTGAATTAAGGGGGAGTAGTTGAGATCTATGAAGTTGCAGATATTGAAAATGTTTTAGGTTTAAAGAGTTTGGTTTTTGGAATTTTCAAAAGCGAAATATATTTCTAAAATAATTTCCATCGATTTTCCTCACCTTTTATATATTTTAAAACTCTTCCCTTAAATTTGAGCCTTAAAACTGGAACAGTAAACTGAGAAAATTTTAAATTGTAAATGAGTACGGGTGTTTAGTTCTGAATTTTTTCTATTCTAATCGAAATATTTAAACCAATTTTTAAAATCACACGCATTTAGCCATAGATAAATTAATAGGGCTGTATGACCAAAATCTAGAAAGAAAAAGACAAAAATACGAGGTAGGCTACATTGCTTGATAGTTGATACGCACCATACTTTTCAAATGAAAAGCTTATTTCTGGGCTTCTGGCGTTGATTTTCAATCCGATAGACGTTGTTGTAACTAGCTCGTGCAGATTTATTTGGCAAATTAGTACTCGTAATGAGTTATAACCTAATTAATTTCTCTATGTTAAATTAAAAATGTTGTATGAATATAAAATATATTAAACGGTTAAAGAAGTTGGCAACGTTCTATGTTAGCTAATTATCTTGATGAATTAAATTGATGTTATATATGTCATATACTTATTTCTATCTATCATAGTCTGCATTTTTAAACTATTCGTTTTAAGTAGAGTCATGAATAGAGTAATATCGGCGTGACGTATGTCGACGTCACCCATGCTTTTTCCTTTAGATAAAAATGGCAGCCATTGCCCAAAGCTAAAGAGTGGTACTACTCTATTAATTAACCTCATTAATCCATGGTAGAAGTACACATAACAAACACGGAGCATGCCTAATGAAAATCTGAAGCTCCACACAAATCGAGTAAGCGCTGGTAGTAAAAAAAGAGATTTATGAGTTACATTAAAACGCCATGTTTCTTTCAAGAAAGGCCTATTAGAATTTATTGTTATTGGAAGCAAAACAATGACTTATCTTTTCTTAGCCACAGGGCAAGACACACGGCTCCCTTTGCACTTGCAGGCTCTCTATAGGAAGATAATGTTATCTGTGTTTTGTGAAAATAGAAGCTATAGTTACATCCAAATTTTATCTGTTAACTTGAACACCGTCTAGATTAAAATTATTGCAAATCTCTTTTATTTAAGACTTTTTCTAGTTCAGTTTCGTTTAAATATGTATTTATACAGTGATTTCAGTGTCACGTGATACAACGTCACCCATGCTTTTTGAGTGAAACTACTCTATATGTGTATATAGAAGTTAAATGCTGTCATTTTATACGTCATCCTTAACAATTAAAATTTTTCTCAGTTTACTGTTACAGTTTCAAGGCTCAAATTTAAGGGAAGGGTTTTAAAATATATAAAAGGTGAGGAAAATCGATGGAAATTATTTTAGAAATATCTTCCGCTTTTGAAAATTCCAAAAACAAAACTCTTTAAACCTAAAACATTTACAATATCTACAACTTCATAGATCTCAACTACTCCCCCTTAATTCAACCGTTCAACTGCTTTGATAAAAGTATTTTTTTATTTAATAGCTGGCCCTTTGCTCTGCCTCACAGGGCATATTTTGCCTAATATTAATGTTTGTAAGAGAAAGCCATAAGTTGTAAAATAAAAAGTTTAATTAATAAAAATGTTAAATAGAACAGATCAATACTTTGCTGTAGGATATTGTACTTTATTATTGGATGTAATTAACAGTATTTAAAATAGTTTTAAATATGTTATACTTAACAATGTATAATTATTTTATGTCAAATTGACTGGCCTAGATACGATAATTTCAGATCTGGCAACGCTGTTTCTTAAATCCACATTGTCTACCCAGCAAACACAAAATCATCCTTTGGAAATCCGATTGACGTCACACTCGGATCTTTCCTTCGTCCATAGGACGCCCCAAAATCCGCGGTTGACGTCAGTGGGCAGTGATGGTTAATCGAGGGAAATATCCCAGATGTAGGGACATTTTTACCCCTAAAAATCCAAAAAGGGAAAAGGGAAATCAGCTAAAAATTTGCGAAATCTAGGGTGATTTTAAAGTGAAGTTACTAATCTAAATAATCACAATATTTAAAATAATTGATTTAATTTTATGAAAATATTAAAAGAGAGTAATTTTAGCAAGAAAGCTTAATGTTTTCTATTAACCTGGCACCCCGGCAATTTTGCTTTCCACTTTTTCGTGTTATTATCGAGGACTCGTCTGCTCCTCGGAATGGTGACTGTGTTCGCGTGCAGTGTGAGAAATTATATAACCAATTATAATTAATCTAATAATTTCTAGTTTCTAGTAATCTAACTCTGTTGATTAAACTAATGGGGAAAAGTAAAAAAATCGTTATTTCGTGTAATAACGTACTGTTTTTCAGCTAATTATTCTATTACATATAAAGCAATGAAATGTATTAAGATTAATAGAAAATTATAAATATATAAATTATAGTTTAATATTGGTTACCTAGAAGGCGCTATGTATAAAAAAACACTTTCTGATGGCTAACAAAGAAACTATGGACATTTTTGGTCAAAAAGGGAAGTTTGAAGTCCCTGTGAGGGAAATTTAAATTTGGCGACTTGACATCACTGTCGGTCAGACGTTAACAGACCGTACATGTGTCCAGTTTGTCTAGAGCCTATGGACATCCCGGGCCTCTAGAACGATCCTAGGGATGTCAGCTGGATTTTTAATAGTTCATCTGGGGTTTTATTTTGGATTAATTTTGCGCCAGCAACGACGTCTTAGGGACGTTAATTACTATTTAATGTTAAAAATAATTTATTCTAGTAAATTTGAAATTTTCAGTGAAACTTTATTTAATAATTTAAAATATGAAATACATACAATTGTGAACTACAAAAAATATTGCAAACCATACATATTTTCTGCTATTTTAATTTTGAAAGCTATATATTCATTAATGCATTTCAATAAATTATCTCTTTATACATTTGAGCTTTAATTGAACCCTTGACTGAGAGTGAAAAATAATAAAATGTAATGGGCCAAAGTGAACCACCCCAAAACTTACTCTTGGAGTTACAATTTGACTAAATAAACTACTGCTTTATGAATTAGGACTTTATGTAAACCCTTGAATGAGATTGAACAATAATATAACCTAAAAGCAAAATAATTAAAAGTTATGACCAAAATGTACTTTGAAAGCAGTGAATCATCCGTTCCTTTCAAAGACACCACTGCAAAACTTACTTTTGGAGTGGCAATTTCACTAAATAAACTACTGCTTTATAAATTAGGGCTTTAAGTGAACCCTTGAATGAGATTGAACAATAATACAACCTAAAAGCAAAATAATAAAAAGTTATTGCCCAAATTTATTTCGAAAACAGTGATTGTTACGCTACTTTTCAAGGAGACCACATCAAAACTTACTTTTGTAGTTACAATTTGACTAAATAAACTAATGCTTTATGAATTAGGTCTTTAAGTGAACCCTAGAATGAGATTGAACAATAATATAACCTAAAAGCTAAATAATAAAATATTATTCGCCAAAATGTACTTTGAAAACAGTGAATCATCCGTTCCTTTCAAAGCAGCTCAACCAAATAAACCATTAACTTTAATAAAAATGTTTAGTAATAATAGTTAGTACAATGTGATAGCTAACATTAAATATGTAAAAACTAATCGATCCAAAATGATTAATTATTATATAAGAAAGTTGTATAATTTAGCTATTACCGTATACGTACAGGGGTGCAAAGGCTTAAGTTTTTAAATGTTGATTACAATTATTTTACACAAGATTATGGTTATTTTATTTTTTAAATAATTCTTTATGTATAATTAAATGCACCACAACCAACCAAATTTCAAACTCAATTTTAAAAAAGGGAGCTAAATGGATTTTTTTCACCTAGCTTACTCAATGGGTGACCACAGACTAAGAAAGATAATTTTTGAAGATATTTAAAGGCAACATCTCTTACATTTCACCCAGAATGACAATAATTGAATAAAAGAAATTTAATCCCCTTCTTCAAGACTTGGGCAATGTGGTTTTTAAGAGGTGTTAAAACAATAACTAAAATTTTAAAATAAGTGAAATTTCGGTGGTATACACGCGAATGCTTTTTTTCTTCAATTTGATACAATCACTTAAAAACAACTTTGCCGAAGTCTGAATAACTATGTAAAGTAATAAATGGGTGGTTAAATATTTTTAGATTCAATTATTGAGATTTAGGGCAAAACAACTTGCATATTTACCCCTGTAGCACGACTCTTCCGAAAAGAAGTCGGTTAGGGGTCTGACAGTCGGTTAAGAGTACTGTCGGCACTACCGACTCGTAACCGACTAACATTAAAAAAAATAATTAAAAGTCGCAAAAACCAACTGC
Organism: Leiobunum rupestre; assembly: GCF_980474605.1. Taxonomy (NCBI): domain Eukaryota; kingdom Metazoa; phylum Arthropoda; class Arachnida; order Opiliones; family Sclerosomatidae; genus Leiobunum; species Leiobunum rupestre. The sequence continues at coordinate 454,014 of NC_143389.1, forward strand.
TTTAAGTATCAATAACTTGAAACCTGTTTTGAGTCGGAAAAATTGAATATTTTTTAAAAAAATTCTCATTCGAGTACAAAATATAGTCGGCATAACCGACTGCTTTAAATTCTACGAATTATAGTCGGCAGAGACGACTGCTTCAAATTGTATACGAAATATAGTCGGCAATGTGATTTTTGACATCATACAAATTTCGATACATAACACTTAATTTACTGCCATTTTAACTATTCAGTTTTCCGTAGGCTAAATAGGTTTCACGGGTTGAACGGAATGCCGGCACGCCATCTATGCAACATAATATTTTAACATTGTTTTAATTATATTTAATATATTATTTTAAATAACTAAATAATTTTTCGTATTAATTAAATTAAATTTGTATTAATTTTTAATTACAAAAAAATTAAAGAAATATTTTGACCGCCACGCCACCTACAGTGACGCCTAAACATTAAGTATGTAGCTTTATCAATGCATTTGTCATTGTCTGTTTGGGCGCCATTGGAGCCAGTCTTGGTTTCTTGATGTGTTCTCATATTTATTAGTTCTGGTAAATTTTTAAACATTTATTTGATTATATGAGTTTCATGTAGTAGTGACTATCTTAATTTAAACATTAGAAGGGAAGAAAGTGAGTTTTTGTTTTTGCTACTCTATAATCCGCGTGTTCATTAACTAAGGCTTAGTGTTGGAGGATATATGGAGGGTAGTAGTAAAGGTAGAAGGGAGGGTTACAAGGGTAATGATGATCTCAGCTCTAGACAAAAGAGGAGAAAAACATCTGATTTTATAAGTAAAGTGCTAAGACATCCTGATATTTTGGGAAAAAGTACCAATGAACCTCAAGCTGGACCTAGTCAATTCCATGAGAAATATAGGGAGGATATAGAAAGTCGTAGTGGGGCAAATAGGGATCAAATCGAAGGGGTTAGTGATAATAATAGTGATTTGTATGAAGAAAATGTTAACGATGGAGCGAGGATTAACGCTGGGGATGGAGCGAGGATTAACGCTGGGGATGGAGCGAGGACTAACGCTGGGGAGGGAGAAAGGATTAACGCTGGGGAGGGAGAAAGGATTAACGCTGGGGAGGGAGAAAGGATTAACGCTGGGGAGGGAGAAAGGATTAACGCTGGGGAGGGAGAAAGGATTAACGCTGGGGAGGGAGATCACGCTGGGGAGGGAGAAAGGATTAACGATGGGGAGTTAGAAAGGATTAACGATGGGGAGGGAGAAAGGGATGACATTATTAGTGATAGCGATGAGAACCCAGTCAGGGACCAATATATCACAACTAGCAGTGATAGTGATTGGGCAAACTCTAGTGATGATGATACGGAGTCGGAAATAGACAGTGATCACAATAATGACCTTTTTTCAGAGTTAAGAGACTGGGCTATATCTTATAAAGTTACACACACTACGCTAAATAGGATGTAGTATACCAGTGATTTTTTAATATCTGGAAGCCACACAAATTTTTATTTAAATTAAAATATTTAGGTGAGAATGTTCGCTGTAGTGCATTTTTTGAGGGAGGATACTGTCGAAGTTGTCCCGTTATCTTGGCTTTATAATGACCACACCTGCTTATGGCCAACCAAGTCTGGTATAAAAGTTACCAAGTTGGCTAGCTCATGTCGGAAACCCGAAAAAGATTGGGAAAAATTTAAAGTGAAAATTTTGAAGAAAACAAGTACGTTTCAAGACCCATACGTTTGGCTTAAACTTCAATTTTTCTTTTTATAAGACTGGACCCTAGATTTGGCCAACCTTTTTTCTAAAAGCTGGTTAGAGTAGAATTAGTCTAATACCAGCTCTGGTTAGAGTAGAATTACTCTAATACCAGCTCTGGTTAGAGTAGAATTACTCTAATACCAGCTCTGGTTAGAGTAGAATTACTCTAATACCAGCTCTGGTTAGATAATTACTCTAAGTTAATAATTACCATAAAAAAATCATTAATAGTGACTTATGAAAAGGCACGAGAGCTTAGCATTAGAGCTGAACAAAGCTCGGACTTAGCCAGTGAGTCCGAAACTGGCAGAGGTAAAAGAAAGAAGAAAAAAGTTGTGATATCCTCTGATGAAGGAACTAGCTCAGAAAATAGTGACAATGAAGAGTTTTGTGGTAGGTCTTGATTTAGGTAAGTCATGACAATTTAAAATTTATAAATTTTAATTTCAAGGAGATATCAAGAAAAACTCAAAAAGTGTGAAAGGAAAGATTAATGACAAAAGTAAACCAGATTTATATATCATATGTTCAGTAAAATACCTTAGTTTATAACATAAAATTCTTTATTATAGAGGACGCTCGCAAACAAAAAGAAATAGAGTTACCAACACCTCCGGAATTCACACCTTATTTTAAAAAACCCAAAAGTGAGTTATAACATATAAGTTAAATTTTCTTAATATGGTTGGTTAGGAAATCGTTTTGCTCTCTTGCAGCTAGCTCTAAAAAATGCTTGCTACTTAAAACACCTGTGACTGCAGAAAGTTCTACTCGTTAGTTTCGAAAATTAGAAAAATTGTGTTATTTTATTAATATTTGATTGAATGATTTTTCTTTAAGGTGCTAATCTATTAATTCCACCAGTTTTCTCATCAATGTTTGCTTCTGATACTACACTAGGTATAACGTCTGTTTCCCTTTAAATATACATTTTCTAATTATCTTGGTGTAATTGATAGAATCTCCTATAATCAGTGACAAATTCACTGATGATCAACAATATCTGCAGATTAACACATCTGGTAAATAGTTATATATTTTTGTTTCTCATGGCACTATAGCTTAAACGAATGTAGGGTAAAAGCCAGCAGCGACCTTAAATTTTTTTCAGGGGTAATAAAACCTTAAAGGGGGGATTGACAAAATTACAACTAGCATGTGGGTGTGTTAATATGTATTAATTTATTTTAGAGATGAATAAATTGAATGAATTACGTGACTATGAAGTACGTACTTCTTGCTCAGGTATCAGCCATGACCAAGCAGATATTTGTGGCTCAAGTATCAGCCACGACCAGGCACGTATTTCTAGCTCAAGTATCAGCCATGACCAAGGCCTTACTTCTCGCTCAAGTACCAACGATGACCTTGATGCCCATCTTGTTCGCTCAAGTACCAACCATGACCATGAAGCCCATATTTATCGCTCAAGTACCAACAAAGACCATGAAGGCCTTTCTTCTCTCTCAAGTACCAACCATGACCATGAAGCCCATATTTCTCGCTCAAGTACCAGTCAAGACCATGAAGGCCATATTTCTCGCTTAAGTACCAACAAAGACCATGAAGGCCATATTTCTCGCTCAAGTACCAACCAAGACCATGAAGGCCTTTCTTCTCTCTCAAGTACCAACCATGACCATAAAGCCCATATTTCTCGCTCAAGTACCAGTCAAGACTATGAAGCACATATTTCTCGCTTAAGTACCAGTCACTACCATGAAAAACATATTCTTCGCTCCAGTACCACCCACAACCAAGCACAAATTTATGGCTCAAGTAAGGTCATATCACTTTTTTATTAGTTTTAATATTTTTTGTTAAAATAGGAATTTATTGTGGTAGAGTTAAATTTTATAATTTTTTCCCCTTGCTAAATGCTATCCTTAACTTATCATGTTTAAATTTCTTCCAATATTTACAGAAACTAGTGCTGACGTATTCCAAAAAAGTGTTTTTGTCATGCTTGCTGATGTTAATCGCAAGTTAGACCAACTTTTGAAAGTTTGTAATCAAGATAATCTTTTGAAATTGCCGAATCATGGAGGTGGCCATTTTCCTGTCAAAACCCAGGAAAAATTAGTTGAGTTGGAGACATTGCTTGAACAACAGGACGAATGTGATAAAATTGTAAGTATGCCCTTATTTTAATTGTATTTTATTAATTTATTACCCATAAAATCAATTCCTTCGCAGGTCAATATGCTTGGATCCTTGGGAGGGAGAGGAGTTGTGGATACAACACGGCGAATTTTAAAGAATTCGTTTGATCACAAGCTAGTTTTAAATATGAATTGGAATGGGGCCAACGATAAAATTTCATTTTGCAAATTAAAAATAAAAAAACTCATTTATGGTAAGTGTATTACTATTTAGTCATTGAAATGAGTAAATATTACATCTAAATTTTTAATTATAGCTGCTGTACGAAAAAACCCGAAGTTAAAAAATTGCCAAGAATTTGAGATAGAGATGGTAATAAAAAATTGGCTAAAACATAAACTAGACCGCAATGGTGGAAGAGTAAAGAGGATTAAAAAAACACAGGAGCAGGAAGTCTTGAATCCAGATAATTAAACACTTGACCTTCATAGTGAATTGATCTCATTTTTGTTAAAAATGTGCATTGAAATATAAAATCTTTATTTAGTTAATTTAATTGTGATAACAAATTTTAAGTTACTAAAAGAAGTTAAGAAATCTTTATTATTTGATCTCATAGTTAAAAGTTAATTTTAGTTATTTCAAGTAAAATTCTAAAATTAACGTGATAAGATTGTTTAAAAATTTAATCTTTCTTTTTCATTGTTAAATTTAAATATTTCAAGATAAAAATTTAAATTTACCGTGATAGAATTCATTATAAGTGTGTTAAAATGTTTGTGTTACTTCTCTAAAGGTTAAACTGTGTTATTTGATCTGACAGATAAATTTTAGTATTAACAAATTAATTGTTAAGTATAAAATGTGATAAAAGGTTAAAAGTATAAGCTAGTATAATACATTTTTTAAGTGAACTTTGTTCATAAAACTAATAAAATTCCTATTTTAAGTAAAAAGAATTGGGTACAAAACGCAATAAAGAATATTTTTAAGAAAAATTATTGAATTATTTCAAAAGGGGGTTTTAAGGGAGAAGCGTAAAATTGCCTAGAATGGAAACGCTAGAACAAAAAGGGTCGGTTACTAGTACTATTATTTTTGACATCGCTATACGATTAGATGTCGGTTGGGCACCATTTATAACGTTGGCAAATAGCACACGATATACAGTCGGCCGACTGAAATCCGGGTAGGACATTTCGACTGTTATTCTTGGAAAGCCCCGACCACAAAAAGCAGTTGACAGTACGACTGTTTTTCGGCGCGTCGGTTAATAGTCGCGGTGCGACTCTTTAAAAACGACGTCGGCCCGACTGTTTTGTGCTACTGGGGTAGGTTATCGCAATGAAATAAAAAGTTTCCTTTAAATGTAGCTGAAAATAAACATTTTTAGTTTGTGTTCACCCATTGAATATGGTAGCAGGTGTATAATTTTCATTTCGCCAACTTTTAAAAATAATAAAGTGCTTAAATATCTTTCTTAAATATGATTCTGGGTTAAAGGAAATCATATATTACAGTATTAACTTAAGTAAATAAAATTTTTCATCTGCTACCATACCCAATGGTCACACAGACTAACAAAGATAATTTTCCACTATATTTAAAGCCAACTTCCCTTACATTTCACTATGAAAACACTGAAACTTCTTTCAATGGGATATCTTTATTATATGCAATTTTTTCCCCAGAATTACAATTATTGAATCAAAGTAAATATGTAACCACCTTAGAATTACCCAACAGACTTGGGCCAGGTTGTTTTTAAATGATGGTGTTCAATTTAAAAAATTACTTCAGCTTTTAAATAAGATTTTATTTTGGATCCACCCTAAATCATTTACATAAGACGTGAAAAAATTTATTTTTTAATTATAATTTAACCATCACTTTAAAAAACTTGTGCAAGTCAGAATAGTTGTGTAGAATACTAATAACGTAGATTAATAATTATTGGTTCAGTTATGTGTAGGGAAGCTTGTTTTAAGATATGGTTAAAATGAATTTGGAAAAACAAATGCTTGAGCTTTTAAATATATTATACAGAGTGGATACCAAAATTTCAAAATGAAATTTAATAAAAGCTTGCTAAATGAAATTTTCGCACCTCCTAACATATTCCATGGGTGAAGTGCACAGACTTAAAAAGATAATTTTCAACTATATTTAAAGGCAACTTCCCTTAAATTTCCCCCTGAAAACACTTAAGTTTCCTTCAATACAATAACTTTAACATATGCAAATGTTTCACTCAGAGTCATCACATAAACTGAACCAAGAAATATTTATCTCCATTATTAGTAACCTGCACAAATTTTTTAAAGTGATGGTTAAATTAGAATTAAAAAAATAAATTATTTTAGATTTTATGTAATAGATATAGGGTGGATACAAAAAAAATCTTATTTAAAAGCTGAAGTATTTTTTTTAAATTGAACACCATCACTTAAAAACAATAAATAACCTTGCCCAAGTCTGATAAGCTGTGTTGGGTAATTCTAAGGTGGTTACATATTTTTTAGATTCAATAATTGTAATTCTGGGAAAGAAATTGCATGTAATTAAGTTACTTGAGTTAAGCCTAGGCGATTAGTTTATACCAAATATACAACACAAATATCTACTTAACTTAAATCGCCCCATTATTAACTTAATTATTACTTTAAAATAATAAAATTTACAATTCTACTCACTATTTTGTATTTGATGATAATTTGTGTGCCGAGATACGATCTTCTACAATTGCACCACGGCAAAGCCGTTACTTTTTGAAAAAAAAAACTCGTAAGACACAGCCTACTTAGATCCACTGCTACTCGCACTAGAGTAGCAGGGGATCTAAGTTGGCCTTCCGTTAGACGACTGTAAACTTTCAAGGTGCGAATTACGAATAAAATAACAAGACGATAAATCTTAAATGCGCGAAATACGAAATAAAATAACAAGACGTTAAATTTTTAAGGCACGAAATAAGAAATAACATACTAAAATGGTTAACTTTCAAGGCGCGGAATACGAAATAAAAATTAAATTTCTTGGAAATTATTTTATATGACGTATAACGTTTCAAATATGTGTTTAATTTTTTATGACGTTGTTCACTTGCTAAGTATAATTTACAATCGTAATGATTTCTTATTTACCGTGTCATATACGGTAATATAATACAAGTAAAAATTAAAACTTGCCGATGTAATCTAGAAGCTCAAAAACACACATAAAATACGTTCAAAAGAACACTTGCAGATTTAATCTAGACGATCGTGAAAAAAGCTTCAATGCAACTCAGATGTTCGATGTTCATTAGACGTTCCCGACACATCTATATTACACTATGAACATCTGTAAGACACTTGTATTTTTGTAAATAACCCCTGAGCTACGTTAAGGAAACATAAAATAACGTATAGCGAACACCAGTAGTACATCTGTCACCTGTGTATGTGTTCCACAGATGTTTCCGGTGTTCTTTAGCCGTCCCAAAGATTTGCAGTGTACCCAGGTAGCACGAGCACGTGAATATAAGGTTGATATTTAGTATTCATCGTTTATATTCCGTGTTGAGTAAAATATGTACTTTTATATAAGACACTTATTCAGTCATGTGTTTCACTACATGTGTTTCATACTTAAAGATACATTATAATTATTACAAGATTTGCAGACAGGTAGTTTTTCGTATATTAATATTAGATTAATATCTAGGTTGAAAAAGTGTTAAGCTTTACGTTGTGATTACGTAGATTTATGAATAATTCACACGTGCTTCTGCTATACCGGATATATCAGTAGATTGGTAATTGAGGTTTCAAAATGTGGACAAATAACCAGTGGCGTAGAGAAAAGAATGGTTCCTTTATAAAACCTTCCATTGGGCGGATCTTTGTTTATGCAAAATAAAATTGAAAGATAAAGTTTTTACCTTTTAAAGAAACAAATTCGGATATTTTCTAGTGAGTTTCGGCCAATTACAGGTATTAACATTTAACAACACGTACATACTACGTCTTTTTAAAACTTGCAAAAACACGTTTGGTAAACATATATCATGTCTCCAGTTAGCACGTGTTTCACCAGGTATTTTTAAGTGTTAAATTATGCGCACTAACGGATAATACAATTCGCTTATTAAATTTAAATTATTTTAAATCGTACGGTATTAAGCTGCTATTTGGCGTGTAGTAAGGAATTATTTTTCGTGTATTTAGCGGTTAAATTTCACGCATTAAGATATTATTTCGGTACATTAATTTGCTATTTTTCGTGGGTTAATAAGTTGCTGTCGAGCATAAATTTGTTATTGTGCATGAAATAATTGGATATTTTCCGTGTATTAATAGCTTATTTTGCGCAAGTTATGCAGTTAGTTTTCGTGTATTAAGCGGATATTTGGCATACAATTAGAGGTTATTTTTCGAATAATAAGCGCTTATTTTGCGTGCACGAAGATATTATTTCGAATATATTAGTCTATTATTTTAAATGTTATAAGCCTTTTTTTTCGTGTATGAAGCGGATTTCCATTTATGGCGTACTGTTTACCGAAAGATTGTTTGAATTTCAAACGCCTAAAATGTCTCCATTTGAAGATTTCAAAAGCGATTTATAATTATATCTTCAAAAACTTCTTATCTGAGGTCTATTCATTAATTTAATAAAAATTATTATAAGTATATTTTTAATTTTCATGGCGTACGTCCTTAACATTCATTTGGTAATATAATTGGGCAGAATTATAATGGATGGAGATCTATTTAAGAAATACTGATTTGAAGTTGTTTCTGATATTCATTAAATTATCTTTTTACGTTTTATGCATTCTAGTCAAATAGTTTTGTACTATTGGCCAAATTATTTATCAATATAAAACACAATAAATAAATGTATTGTATCCCAAAAACTTATTCAATCTAGAATAATTCAAAAACTCATTGTGTAATGTGTACCTTTTTTAACTTTATTTATTTATTTTCATCACATAATTAAACAAATAAACAATTAATGAACCCAAAATAGCGAAATGATGCACAAAAACTAACTAATTGATGCGCGCTAAATATTCAATTAATGCACCCAAAATAACCAATTGACCAACGAAAAAAACGATTAACACACGAAAAATATGAAATTAATCTACTCGAAATAATATCTCAATTCACGGAAACTAACCTCTAAATACACAAAAAAAACGTTAATACACGCAAAATCTGTATAATTTAAATAAAAAAGACGGTTATTGTTTTCCAAATAAATGCTATTTGAACTTAACAAGCGCTTTTTCTAATCTAAATGTACGCGTTATTTAACAGAGAAAAACAACGTGGTGAAACACGTGCTAACTGGTGACATTATAAACGTTTACCAAACGTGTTTCGTATACGTTTTAAATACCTCGATAAAACACGAAATACGTACGTGATATTGCTACCTGGGAAGAGGTAATAAAAGAGTTGTTAATTTTCTTGGAAATTGTCTTAAAATTTTCTCACTTACAACTCTAGGTAAAAATATGTGAAAATTTCTGATTGTCAAGCCGTTTAAACATTTTTATATAAAATGTACAAAGACATTCTCGTAATAATGATAAAATCATATAATATAAAATAAAATAAAACTATTGAAACTGGAAATCCGAGAGTTAATAAAAATTGTTCAAACAAATTAGAACTTCGTATAAAAAAATCTTAAATTGTCAACAAAAGATTAATCACTAGCGCGTAGCGCGTAATCAAAGTTAACTCGGACGATAATAACCTTGTGCTGGATGCTGTTTTGTTAAAGCTGTTTTATAAAGTCGGTTAAAAGAAGACTCTTTAAGGTCAAGAGGAAAGAGCTAGCACAATAATTTAATTTTATATCTCTGTTTTCATTTTACAAAATGTTATTTTTATCAGTTTTAGTAAATTAAGAAACGATAATTAAGTCCTTTCATGGTGAACCAAACTCTTTGTATGTGGTATATTATTTACATACTTTAAACATAACATGGAAAATAATAAAAAAAATTCAAATTTTAATAATGTTAAACATATGAAACGTTGTTTTTCTTGGTTTTTTTTTAAATGGTTTAATTCACCCGTAATGTTAAGACAAAATACGAATGTCCAAGATTAATCTCGGACATCTGCGTCGCCAGTATAATCTGATCAACGATGGAAGAAGAACACTTTAACCGTTTTTATAACCGCCATTAAATATACCTGGTACATCTCATTTTCTTGAACGTTTTTAACAATAATCAATATTTTCAATAAAAAGTAAGTACATTATGAATGGAAAACAATGCAGTTTAATAGTCGCAGCGCAAACACTGTTGAAAGCCAGGAGAGTTGTTGGAGTATTTCTAGTACACGCATTAAGAATAAAGTTATATATTTCTTCAATGGGCAACAGTGTTTGGCATTGCATCACAAATAATAACCAAAGCAAATATCTAAAACAGCAATCTTCGAAAATGGAAAAGTAAAAGACATTTGATTTCTAATAACTTTAAGTGCTCTCACCCCCAAATCAATCTTATTATTTTTCACGTTGTGTAATATTCGTCCAATTGAGAATAGCAGTGACTCTCATCTTTATTTAACTTTTACATATCGTCGGTCTAAACGCCGCGCCGGCCCATATTTAGAACGTGTAGGGATATAATAAGTCATTGCGTTGTTAAGTTCCAATTAACGCCGCTTCCCGGAGAGTAGCGCTGCATACCAGGTGATTATTTGAGTTTCCAGCGCGTGCTTGCTCTTAATTATATTTATCTTTCATTCTCTCCACAACACTAGGCTAATCGAAGGTTCTACAAAATATATACCTTGCTAAATAATATTTTCGAAGCTTACCCAAATTATTAGAATTTGCATATGTTTTAAGTCCAGATATATATAAGTAAGGTTTAAGTAATTTTGGTTGTAAAACAAATTATCAAACAGACTTGTCAACCAATTTAAATTATACGTTTTAGTAAAAAACTGTTAATATTAACACAAGTACAAGTCAATTTGGGTTTCTAAATCACTTCGTGGTGGATTTTTGTTTTTAAAAAATTTGAAATAAAAAAATTGTGAAAAAATAAGTCCTTTTTAAAGAGAAGCGTTAAATAAATGTAAAATATATACTAACTAGATTTCTCGGCCTTCAAAATTTTTTATAGGAATTTGGGCCACCCTTTGCCATTGGAAGTACTGATTTGTATACAAGTATAGCTTCTTTATCCCAGCCTTTGTCTCTTAAAACTTCATGAGTTTAAAACACGAAATTCGTTGAATTATCTCGCAGGCTTCGAAGATAGCGTGTAATTTACAAGTAGGGCTCTGTAGAATTTTCTATATGCGCGGGATTCTACCAGACCGCGGGAGAACTTTTTGAACTATAAGGTCGCTACCTATGCTATAATTAAACTGACTATAGTCTTTAATAATTTTATATTTTTATTTTTATTTTTAGGGACTACTATGAACTACTCGATCGCGGTGGTTTTAAGTTTTAAATTTTACTATTTTATTTTTTTGCCCTAGGGTTGGGACATTTTTTTGTCTCATGACTAACCGCTCCCAGATCTTGTTTCAATCTGCTATACATTTCTCGCACGAAACCCAAGTCGTCCTTTTGGCGCGAAAATGGTTGTCAGCGCGCTCGGGAAAACCAGGGCGACTTTGGAGATTTTCCAAAACGCACCTGCATTTCCTTCTATAGAGCGCTTTCGACACGACCTGGGTTTTTTTTACATTGTCTGAGAACGGATATTGGAATTTTACCAATACAAAAAATACAAAACTTGGAAAATACACAAAAAATATTATTACAATACTAAAATTATTATTACAATACACTAAAAATATTACACATTGAAATTATTCATTTTATACACTATTTTAAGTTTTAAATTTTATTAGCTCGTTGGCTAAGTTTTCTACAGGCTCGGCGTTTGTATGGGAAATTTTCTGTTCATTTATTTTATATCCGAAAATTTTACAAAACAAAAACTTATAAGTTGCATATTAAATTGTATAATAGTCGTGAAATTATCCATAAATAAACAGTTAATCGAATTTGTTATGATTAATTGAAATTGTGTTCGTGAATTTATCCGTTTCCGCGAGTTCAATTTATAAGCAAGAAATTTAAAAGCAAGAAATTAAGAAGTTCATTTTCATTGTGTTTTATGCTACAAAATCGATAAATATAAAATTTTAATAGTCCTTTGACCTTTAAGTAAGAAGTAAAATGAGACACTCGACAGAAAACAGCAAACTCAAACTCGAAGGGTCGGACATTCAAAAAAATCCCGTACACTTTCTTAAATGTGTAAATAAGTTAAATAGATAATTTGAAAAATGGAAAATTAAAATAAATTTTTCGGTTAATTTTTTAAGTTTTCAAAATTAAAATAAATCTTTTTCTTTTAATCAAAAGTAACATAATATTAATGATAAGTTCTTATGTTTTAAAGTTTTCTAACCAAGACTTAGAGCGAAACCGACATTCTCTAGCAGCTGCGATTTGAACTTGTAACCAAACAGAGTTGTAAATTATCGCCCTTGATAATTCTTTTATTTCACCTTGGACAAAACCTGACACTTTTTAAACAGCGTTACAATAAATCCATGTTCACCTATTCTCTAAGAAGACCGCTTACATCCAGCCTTCGTTTCTACTGTTCACAAAAGCTGATTATTACACGTTTTATTAACACAGATTCTCTTGACTGGTCTAATCTTTATGACACTTATGACGTTAGAACCGCTGTGTTTGTTTTTACGTATATTTAAAAACATCGATTAAACTTATAATACCCAAGAGGTTGTCTTTTTAAAAATAACTATTATTACCAAAACCAAGGAGGGGAATTATCAATGAACTACAAATTTAAATAGAAATCCTTCCCTTTTAACGGTTGATAATGTAAACCCTAATTACCTGTTAATTTCATTAATTACAAATCTTTTATTAAACTTTATTTAGTTTATTAGATATGCATGGTTTTCGGCCAGATTTGTTTTGCAAAAACGTTTCGTTTAAACATGCTAGTGCTTGTTTAGAAAGATTAAAGCAATATCAAAGAACTCTTGTTTGAATTAGTCATTTTCGGTTTTTTATTTTGTATTTTTGACTTCATTTTAATAACTCCCATTAATTTTATTACATAACTTAAACAATTATTAGAAAATAGGAGCGCCTTAAATGGTATTAAAGGGAAGAATGTCTCGACGAATGGCATTTACAATTGAAGTAATAGAGATAAATTATAAAATAAAAGTATGTGGTTTTTTTGTTAATAAATAAGTGTTGAGTACATTTCAATAACGATACAAAGGCGGTGTAAGAAACGTAATTGTTTCAAAAACTATTCCGAATTTCTTTAAACAAATAAGTGCAGATTGAAAAATATAATAAGTTGTTTCAGTAAAAGATGTGTTTATTAAAGAGTGCAGTGTAAAAACTATACATCCTGCTGACATTGAAAACTGTAAGAACAAAAAATCCTTTAACATATTGGATGTTCAATTAAACTAGATTTTGCGAAGTGAGATTTTAAAGGATTTATCCGCTGCCACTCTGTCTTCCGCAAATCAAAGATAAATAAAAATTCAAACGTTTAGCTATTTTTGACTCCCAATTGATATTTCTGCATCTTATTAATATTTTAAAACGGTTGATATTATCTTCAGGGGTTTATTTAAAAATATGAATTGCTAAAAATGAATAGGCAAAAGTCTATATATACATTTGAAAAGGAGGACACCGTTCATACAGGTTGTTACTGGAAACTGTCATAATTATAGGGCGTATTCTTTGGGTCCTACTTTAATGAAAATGTCTAATGAACATATATGTTTAGTTATATGGTGTAGAGCTACTAAGCCGAAATATATATACAGGATGTCTGAAAATATTCAGCATGGACATTTTTCTCGAAGACCACTTATACTAAAAATCTGAAAATTTGAGGATATGTTCTCTAGTAATAGACCTCTTTAATCTGTAAATTTCAGAAGAATCGGAAAATATTTGTCGGATTTGGAAAATTTATTTTCTCACCGGCAAGTGGTAGACAAAAATGTTCAATGACAAAGTTGAAGAAAATACTCGGAAACCTAAGAATACATTTTGTTCTGTGAATTTAGGGCTGTTTGGACCTAGATAGTCGGTCCCGAAAAATAACAAGTTGGTACTACCTAAATTATCCTTTTGTTTTAAAGGTACTTAGATTTAGCATATCAAAAATAATTCGAAAGATTATCGACATTGAAAATTTATTTGTTAACCAAAATGGTTCAATGATTCCCCCATCTGCTGCTATGCAAGTTTCGCAACGATAAAGCAGATTTTGGAAGGTTCTTTTGACCATTTTTGGTGTGACCAAACGGCAAGTTTGAATTATCCTTGGGCGTAAGACTTTGGAAATGCCATGAAATAAGCGAAGACATTAATTTCCATGTCAATGTTGTTAGCACCTTCTCCTCGACCTCTGGGATTAATATTTCCATACACATTAAAGTCACGAACAGCACGAAGAACAGTATGCTGATTAGGATTGTTATTAAAATAGCGCCTTCTAAATAAACGACAAACTAAAGCAGCGTTTTGATTACCTTCACCAAAATACAACTCGACCATTATAACGAGGCATACTTGAAAATTGATTTAATTTATTTAAATCCATTAAAAACGTTATTTAAATAATTTACACCTATTTTTATCTCCTTCGATCAAGGTTTTTTTATAACGTATTTAAAACAAACGCTTCAACCAATTTTCGTTATTCAATCACAACGCATCAAGTATGCATTTCCAAAGTCTTACGCCCAAGGATAATTCAAGCCTGCCGTTTGGTCACACCTGAAATGGTCAGAAGAACCTTCCAAAATCTGGTTTATCGTTGCGAAACTTGCATAGCAGCAGAAGGGGGAATCATTGAACCATTTTTGTAAACAAATAAATTTTCAATGTCGATAATCTTTCGAATTATTTTTGATATGCTAAAAACTAAGTACCTTAAAAACCAAAGAATAATTTAGGTAGTACCAACTTGTTATTTTTCGGGACCGATTATCTAGGTCCAAACAGCCCTAAATTCACAGAACAAAATGTATTCTTACGTTTCAGAGTATTCTCTTCATTTTTGTCATTGAACATTTTGGTCTACCACCTGACAGTGAGAAAATAATTTTTCCAAATCCGACAAATATTTTGCGATTCTTCTGAAATTTACAGATCAAAGAGTTCTATTACTAGAGAACATATCCTGAAAATTTAAGATTTTTAGTATAAGTGGTCTTCGAGAAAAATGTCCATGCCGAATATTTTCAGACATCCTGTATATATATATATAATATTGAATTGAATTGAGTTTATTGTCCCATAAAACAGAAGTAAATCCAGCAAGTTATAAGACACAATATAGTCGCGGCAGATACAATAAGAAAGAAATTTTTAGCTTGCGTAAGCCAATGTCATATTATATAAAAACATTATAAATGAAAAATGATATAAAAATAGAACAATAGTTAGCAGTACGTAAAGTTAAAAATATTTATAAATTCCAAAGGACTAAGTTGTTATATTTATGTTCCTTAATGCAATACATTTGTTAAAGATGTCGTTCATATGACCAAATTCGTTAAAATACACATAATACGGTTCATAACATTTGATTCCCTAAAAACTGGATAAAAGGTATTTCTTAGCCTGTTACTTCTGGTATTACAATTAAACATCAAACAGTATAAAAGTTCTGGGCACTGTAATCGTGAGAAAACTAGATTATTTAAAAACTTTATGTCAATTTGTTTTCATATATGATTGATCGGAACTAGTTTGTATTTGAATAGATATTGCTCATAATCTAGATTTTGAATATTTCTAGTTACAAGCAGAGAGTGTAAAGTCGCTTCGCTACAGAGAGGCGTCTCTCTTTAAAAAATCAGTGGTACGATTTTATTCGCTGAGAATGTCCACAATTCCCGGCCGTTTGATGGCGCTAGTAGGATCTCCGGCGCGCGCTATATTAGAGTTTGAGAAGAAGCAAAAAACGAAGAGTGTTTTTGTTAATTTTGTGAGTTTAATTTATCTTGAAATGTCTTGTTCGGCCAAAAATTGTAAATCGAATAAAAAGGTAACCTCGAGTCTCTTTTTTTCTTCAAGTTTCCAAGGGATAAAGACCGGTGAATACGCGTTTTAATTTAATAAGTCTATTCTTATACATTAAAGTGTTGGTTGCACGAAAAATCGATAGTAATAAAAACGAATGAATGCGAGCTTGTTTTGAAGCCCAGGACGTTCTCTTTCCAAAAATGTCATTGTCGAAACAAATTTCCAAGCCTAAGTGTATTAACTTTGAGCCCGAAACTGACCTTTTTCGCTCCCCAAAATCCAGATATTTTCGGCGAATTTTCTCCTCCGTAGCACGAGCAATTTGGGGCAAATCACAGCTGTAGTTTTATTCCTAAAATAAAGGAACTGAAGTGGAGGGATTCTGTTTACTTGTAGAAGTTTTCCAACCAGAGGTTTTTAATCATAATATTAGGCTTATTATCGAAATAAATTTTTTTTTACGCGCGCGCTACGCGGCGCGCGCCACCCGACGTTTTAATAAGAATTTACAAGGAGCCTTCGGTTTCGTATCGTTTTTCTACTACATAGGTTTGTGTATGCCTATTTCAATTACTACTGCGTAGGACCTTTTCCTGGGTATTAAATCAACCTGCTTTTAATCCCAGATGTAAAGAAATGTATTACAGACAATTAGCCAATGATACGCTTCGCATTTTCTGACGTCATGGGTGCCGAGAAGTCTGGAAATTCACCGAAAAACTCGATTTCCACCATTTCGACTTCTTTTTATAATAATTCAAAGACCACTTAACCGATTTTGATGAAATTTTCTGTACTTGCTATAAAATGTTTGCTCTTTCTAATGAACCATTAATTAGCCATAGCTAAAATTTCGTGCGACCAACACTTTAACATTTCTTAAAACTTAATAGTTCTGCTATGTGGCTGCAAAATGTAAACAGTGAAAAGCTCCAAAATCAAAACTACAAATTATTTACACTTTAACCACGTACTTTGCGGTCTTCATTTCACTGACGATTGTTTTATGAATATAAAAACCAAAAACAGGCTTACACCATTAGCTACACCTACTATTTTTTTGGAAAATTCCAATGAAACAACGGTTTTCCCTATGTACACTGAAGGTAAAAACAAATCCCGCCATGGTCTCTTTCTGCTTAATGATAATTTATAATTAATTCAAATAGTAGCAAATGAAAATGTGCTCGAAGATCATGTTTCAACTACAATCGGGTGTAAGGTAAACGCAGCACAACAAATGCAAAATTATGCCCTCAAAAATTAATGCAACGAAGAAAATGGTAATTGATATAAAATATTCCCAATGATGAACACTAGCTTTAAATGATTTTTTTTACAGTGGATGAAGTCAATTCCTACGGAAAAAGAACTATGAATTTAAACCCAGAACTATCTATTGAATTATATTCGTACTGAACATAATTATAGCCATTCAACATTTTGTCAATAATGAAAACGATAACATTGAAGGTTTCGTAGACTTCGGTCCATATGGAAGGTGAAAATAGTACGCAAATCAGGTCCTAGTGTTCATGGTGAGTGGCATAAAACTGAAATTCAAACCACCACCCTCCTAAAACCATCAGATTCAAATTGAATTGAAAATTTGGATGACTTTATTTTAAACAGACTCGATTAAAGTACCATTTCCAGGACCATGATGAAGATTTGTCCAATTATGACAACCATTGGGTTTTGCAAAGTAAAGGACTATTCACTGACCAAGATTTAGAAATTTGCAAAGCCATTGAAAGTCCAAACCTTCTAAAAGAAAATGTTCTTAGTTATATTTCAGAATATTTAATTCACCGCTGCTATTAAAAACACTAATGTTCTACTTGCCTTAGTCAGTACCATAAATATGGTATTTCCATTTAGTTCCCATTGTTTAAAATATCAATTATATCAATTGTTATTTATATTATTACTTTTGGTATATTTAATTAAGACTTGGCCAGCCCATAAAATATCCCATTTTTGATTCCACGAATTTCTTTTAATATATTAAAAAGTATAGTTGTTAATATTGAAATGAAATAGGGAGGGATTTTTCTTGTACTTTCTTTTTATATTTCTTACGAAATCAACTGTTTTACTTTAGAGTTAAATTAATTCAACATCTGAGCTGAATTCAATTTTAACCTACTGAGATCAAAATGTATTTTTCTTTGATAAGCAATTTTACAGTGCCATCGTGTGTCCGGAAATTGCAAACACCGTCGTCTGCTTCTTCAACGCGCTCATGGGGAAAAAATTACCACGAAATTTTAACAATACGGGGATAGGAAGAGGCGCCTCTCTGTAGCGAAGCGACTTTACACTCTCTGTTACAAGTGTTGAGATGTGGTTACATAAATGATATAATTTCTTTTGAATTTTTTCCAATTTCTCCATGTTTGTTTCACATGTACTACTGTAAACTACTGAACAATACGTTATGGATGATTTTACTAAAGATTTATATAACGTTACAAGGCATGAGGTTGATTTTAGTTGCATAGAAATTTTGTAGGAGGCTCCTAATAATTTATTAGCTTTAGTTAAAACCTGATTTATATGAAAAGTAAATAATAATTTATGATCAAATACTACAACTAGATCTTTGATAACCTTGCATTTAGTCGCCAAAAAATAAATGTGTCATAATTATGGAAACTTTATCTCGTTGATTGAAATGCGAATTACGGATACTGACCATGGTTTGGTAAAAATAACGTGACTAATTGGTCCATATTCTTAAATATTTGGTTTTGTTAATGAAAAGAAATAGGATTTTTGAAAATGGAAGCTACTTTTCGAGAACATTTTATTACATGCTGCTTTAATGTTTTTTTCTTAAAGGTTCGTTCAAAATAAGACTGAACTACTTTGGTTCTCAATTTTTGATTTGGGCTCTTAAATTAACACGATATCTGAACACTTAAATTACTTCTGAACAGCCTATTTTTGTGACTTTTCGATAATACTTATCAGCTTAGCTTATATACTAGGAACTATCCACACCTAATTCCTTTAGTGACTTGTGGACAAATTACCAAATTTAATTCATTTTATGCTTTAATAGGCATTTTCATAAAATCGCTACGTAGCCCACTTTGTTCTTGAAATTGTGCATTCAAACCTTTGGACGAATTCACTAGCTCTCTTTAGTGGGAAAGATAGAAGAGCATTGTAGAAGTGAGAAAAACATTCTTTTTTAAAGAGAAGCATTAAAAAAATCTAAAATATATACTACCTAAAGAAAGAAATTTAGGAGTTCTTCATTATTTTTAATTCTATAAGATCTAGAATTATAAAATTTTAATAGTCCTTTGACCTTTTAAGAACAAAGTTAAATGAGACACTCGACGAAAATCAGCAAAATCAAATTTAAGGGATCGGACATTCAAAATAATCCCGTACACTTTCAAAGTAATCCTGAAATGTAAGGATACTTTCTTAAATCACAGAAGAAATCCCGAAATCTGGGAAACACGTTAAGAAATCAGAAATCCAGTGTGAAATCCAATTTTTAAAAATTCCCTACAAATGTTTGGTGAATTTTCAGCCTCACGCTCAAACTTTAAAGCCTTCTCATTTTTGCGCGCAGCTGTATATCTAAAATATAACTTTATACCAATAGTTTTCCTAGAACTGCAAAGAGTTTAATTTTACTGCCATTAAATGATGTTTCTTGGGGTGTCGAACTTATTTTTACTATCAATAAGATTTAAGATTTATTTACTGACAACCCTTTTGGAACAGGGCGGCTCACTCACAAACGAGGAGCACAGTCGAAAAAAATACAAAATACATACACAAAACCAGCATCGAATATAATCCAGGAAATACCAAAGACCCAATCCAGAATTTTAAAGCAGAAATAAAACCCGCCAAAAACCCAATTCAAAATAAGCATTTAAATAAAAATACAGATTTATAATACCAGAAATACTCTTTAAGAGATGGCAGATTTTGGTCTTGTCCCATTTTAAACCAAATTCATAAATACAATCTTTAATGAAAAAGTGACCAGCCAACTACAGAAAGCAATCAATTTTCTCCGGGTTACGGATCATTTCTTGAAAAGACCAATCAACTGAGAAATTACGATTTATGATACTAGAACTTTAGCGTAAAGGCTGTGTTTTCAAGACTGAATAAAAATATGCCATTTTATGAAAAGTATCGCTCGTAAAATAATGTTGATAGAAATTAATTAAGTTAATCCTTCTTAAATCCTATGAGAAAAATGAGCATATCCAAGGGACTTATGCTAAACAAGTTTTAAAAATTGAAAAATAGAGTTAAGTTTAAAATTGCTTACAAATGTATATTTACAGAAATTTTAATTTTTACATATAATTAGATGGGTTATTTCGATTAAATTTAGAAAATCTGTGAAGCAAAGGTGTGTCTCTTGATTCAAAGAATTTGCGTAGGACACAACCGTCAGTTGGTTTCTTTTTGGTATTGAATTTTATAATTTTTATTTTCGCGGTTAATCTCAGTGTAGTTTAAAGCTCTTACCGTCTGCTTATTCTAATCGCATGACTTTATTACACTGTCTATTTAAAAGCACAAGTATTTTAAATCACCCAGGTCTTCTTATATACGGCACCTTCATTTATTCAAACGGTGCTTAAAAAACCTGGTAAACTACATTTCATTTAAAAAAAACAAGTCGAAACTGTCTGAAACGCTAAAGCTGACCCTATTCAATAAGTGTTCGACGGCCAAGGCCGTAATATAAGACCCCTCGACTATTGCCAGCGGAATGATACTGGTTTAGCTAGCTATGGGGAACAAAACCTAACCAACGAACTAATAACAAGAACGCATGGAAATACTAAGAACTATGAATGATATAATAGTCTCCCCCCCCCCACCAGGATCCCTCCCGCGGCTTGGGCCAAAAGTGTGGGAGAAAACACGGATACTTCGTCCAATTCCTCATCGGAATCGACTTGAAGTACCGGAACGTCTCGAGGGACGCCCCAAGTTGTCTTTGCCACTGAAACTGATATCGAATAAAAAGGGTTGAAGGAGGTTTAAAATATAATCCGATAAGTCACTTGGATCAAACATTACACGCTGCGTAAAAATTCGTAACAGACGCGAGGGGGTCGGATTAAATGGGCCACCAAATCTCCGCTAACTTAATTTAACCCGCGGAACTTGGTTTCTCAGGTAGCGATAGCCTTTTTAAACGTTCCTAAAAAAACGGCGTTGATATGTCACACCAATAAAAAGATATCTAAGTCGTTCCTTTGTTTTAGAAAAATGCCCAAAATCGGGAAAGGGTGCACAGTTGGGCCCCTAAGTAGTTTACGGCACTGAACCTGATATTGAATGTAAGGGGTTAAAGGAGGTTTAAAACCAGCGGAACTTAGTTTTTCAGGTAGTGGTAACCCAATTTAATGTTCCTGGAAAAAACAGCGTTGATATGTTACTCTAATAAAAGGATATGGAAGTTGTGGCAATTTATGACAACAGCAACAACAACAACATTTACAACTATCTGACGATTGCAATAGATCCCCTTTGATATATATATCGATGTGGATCTAAAAAGTGTAGCCCTTTATTGTAGAAGGTGACACCTCCGCTCTTATGTATTTGCTTTTTAATTTTTAGACTTTTTGAGAAGTGCGATTTTTCTTCATTTTTTTATATTTCAACCCGAAATGTTTAAATAAGTTGAATAGATAATTTGAAAAGTGGAAAATTAAAATAAAATTAACGGTAAAATTTTAAGTTTATAAATTAAAAACAATTTTTTGCTTTTTATCAAAAGTAACATTTAATTTATGATAAGTTTTAATGTTTTCGAGTTTTCTAACCAAAACTGAGCAAAACCGACATTCACTACTAGCTGCGTTTTGAGCTTGCAGACGAATAGAGTTTGCTTAGATTTTATTAAGTAAGCAGCAAAAATTTAAAAGAACAAAAGGAAATAAAAATAAGCAGATTAGACCGGGTTTTTTTTATCTTCAAATTGCGCAAACGTTGCTGGCATTGCAATAATCTTTCCTTAACATAAAAAATGATAACAACAACTTGTTACGCACACATATTTGGTCGTTTGCGTGCTCGAAGATAATCGATAAAACGAATTAAATTTATTGTATTGGAAAGTTTACCAGACTTTAAAATATATTTTAGATAGACGAATATTCTTCAATGAAGATTTTTAAAATTATTTAATTAAATTTCATAATTATAATAACAAGAATGTATTTATTTATACTCAGGGAGAATGAATATGTCGAGATTATTTTTAGCGTTTCTCCAATTCCACCCGTTGGGCCCCCCGGTATGCTCCTCCGCTTTAATAAAATCAAATAATATTGCAATCTCATTGGTTCTTAAAAATTACGTTTTTCGACGTGATTAACGCTGCAGCGAGGACGCAAAAAATAAGACCGCCTCCTTTTTCCCTCCCCCCTTAGGGTGACGGGGTTAGTGGCTCAACGTGTCCGTCGATAGTCTCGACATATTCATTATCCCTGAGTATAAATAAATACATTATTGATAATAATCTTTAGTATATAGGTTGTCAAATTAATATGGATAATATACCTCACCAGGATTAAGAGTAGACTTCGAATTATTTCCCTTAGCATTTCTTTAAGAGTGAAATAAAAATTGTAGTGAGGAATTTTAATTTTTGAGGAGAGAAGCAGTAATATTTAATTATTTAATATTTTCGCTCGTGTTGCTGCTTCGCGCCGTTCAGAACTTTTTGGCGGCGCAGTTCAACGGTCTCTGGAACTCAGCCAAAGCGCGGAATAGTTCGTTTAACGCCCGCTTCACGGACAAGTGGCGCATCATAACAGGCGTTGCCTTCGCGTTCTCCTCTAACAGCCGCAGCTGAAACGTTTGTCGCCGTACACGGATCACGAAACTCCTAATGTCCAAATAAATTTACACAACCCAGAGCGATATGAAATGAAATGAAATGAAATGTTTTATTAACGTGTTTAGCAACATTACCGGGGTACCTACAAGGTTAAACACGGGGGAGGGAAGAAGGGGGAATACCATGTACATAAATATTAGTTACATATAAGGGAATTATGTAACGGTCATACCGAGACATAAGTAAGAATAATTTACAATTATAACAGGTAAAGAAGATCGTTAAAAGGTTCCGAACGCTTGACGTTGGGGTTTAATGAATGCATTTTTAGAATTTCTTGTCGTACATCGAAGTGTTTATTTATGCAGCAATGAAATATTAGTAAAACAAAGATAAACAAGAGATTCCTAAACAATAAAAACTATACGGAATATTTAGACACGTTGTTCAAGTTTGATAACGTCGAAAATGGCACACTGACATTGGTAAGGTGCTTTTCGATTTTCCTTTCACATAATTTTTTCAAAGTAATTGGATTAACTTGTTTTTGGTTGCATATTATTTTATATTTTTCTATTGCTGATTTTTGTTGTTTAAAATTTTCGAAAGTATTGATAGTTTAAATTAAATTACATTTTTGTATTTGGTTTGACTTGTACATGTTTCGTTGGGTTGTCGTGGTGAATCGACATTATTTTATTAAAAGCTTCCACTTAAAATTTAAATTTTCCCTAAACATTTAGTTTCGTATAAATCTCGTTTTTAAGGACCTATAATATTATTTGTTGGCTTTTTTCCCTTAAAGATATTTTTGAGGGATAATTGTTTTTTCATCGTTTGGTCAAGTGGCTTTTTGTGCTTAGTTAAGGGTAAGATTTCGCTCCTTGTTAAAGCATTTTCTATTGGTGTGGATATTTGGATATCTACGATTCCTAATGCAGTCATTGATTTTCTGGATAAGCGAGTCATTAGGCCTATATGATGTAGGAAATTGGACGACATGGTCTTTTTCATGCAGTATGTGTTACAACGTCAACAGGAAGTCTACGAGTTGTCCACTTCCAGATGTCTACGGTACCTTCATCAAGGGCCAGTTTGAAATAAAATGAATGTTAAAGATGCGGCAAGTATTTCGTAAGCGATAAAAATACAAATACCTTCTGTAGATATTCCTTTCATTAAAATTTGCTTCGTATTATATTTAACTGATAAACTTCTACTGTAAATAGGGTTAATTTAATTTTGAATTGTTTTAGTACGTCTAACTCACTGTTGTAACTATTTAGTTTATTAAACTCGATTGTTTCGTCTCAATTATTTTAAATATAATGAAAATTTTATACCGGGCGGGATTGAACCATGATTTCGATTTGAGTAAATAACTCCGAATTGCAGAGATATATCTTTAAGGGTCATCTCGATAAATTAATACCACCAGGGACAATTCTTCCGAGGAGAGGTTTATTTTGACTTTGCCAACTTGTTCATTTAAATCTACGACAAAGTAATTAATCAAAATAAGATGGTTTAATTCATAAAATAAGGGGTTTTATAAACTTTTAATGCTAACATTCAATTTATAAACGGATAGAAATAATTTGCTTGAATAGGTTATGAATAAAGAGTCAGCAAGTAAATTAACAAGTACCTCCCTTCAATATTAATATAACATTAACGGTCAGGCCTCTGAACGGTAGTGCCCTGCGTAGAAACCGGATGAAATATGTGGGCAGTTGCTTTTACATTTGATGAAGGAGGAGTTTGATAAAATATAGCCCTACCTTTACCGCATATTAAACGAAAGGAGGCGCATAAACACCACACCCCATTCTACAAGTACTTCGACTGAACAAGAAAATATCAACCGCTGTAATTGAATCACATGGCGGCTTTGATCTGTTGTTCACGTGACTATTCCACTTTATACTTTTTATCAGAGATCCCTTTGTTTTAATTTATTTTCTTTAAGAACCACTTAAAGGGTTCATTTAACTTTTCAGACATAGGCCAATTTAACTATCGGTCAATCAACACATAGCTGCGAGTCCTCAAGTCAAGAAATTCTGTCTTCGGTACAGGGTGTAAACAAATAAACGACCCAGAGCTAAAAAGTAAAAAATTAAATTCAGGTCACGTAGCTCGTGCAGGAAGACATTTGGAACGAAAATTTATTATAACCTTAAACCATGTCTTCAATGATTTTATGTATTTTAACAGTTTTGCAGGTTAGTCCGATATACTTTAAAATTTAATTTTTCATATGATCTATTATGTTGTATGTCGGAAGGTCTCCATAGCTCTGCCTACAAAAAATTGTTTTTTTAAAAAAATACTTGAATTAAAAATAATTTTAACGGTTAATATTATTAAAGTCGCTTGATGACTTAGGCCTAAGGTGGTGCCTTGGGTTTAGCCTAGCTGATTATTACTATTATTAAAGTCATGATACACTTTAAAGTTGACTGCTTAGATTAGTCAAATGTCTCCGAAATGTTAACATTTTTAGTTCCCGCGTATTTGTAACTCACTATTGAAACAATACTGATTTCCTGTTCTATGAATTGTTTTAATTTTATTGGCTTAATTAATAAGCTGCTTTTTAAAAAAAAACATACAATTTATTTCCAACAAAATGAAATTATATTTCAGTTCACATATAGTTATTTTTACTTAATATATATAATACATGAATATAATTACCTGGTCCAAAATGAGGTGAAGCTTTACTGAAGTCATGAGTAGGGGGGCTTGCTTTGCAAAATCAACGACGTTAAAGCTTTATAATTTCTATATTAACTAGGTCCTGTTAATGCGTGTGCACAGTCTAATTTATGCAATTTTAAGAATATTGTTCTAAGCTGTTCAAAAATGAAGCCGGCTTAAGACTATCAAACATGACGTTATTTTCATATAGTTCTCCTGTACGTAAATAGGTAACATAATAAATTTTAAATAACTGAACCAAAATTTAAATATCAAAAATACCGAACACTTCGCAATCCTTTCGTGTATTTTTATTTCGTTCGTTAGTGAGGGTTGTAAAATTCTTATTTGGACGGCAATTTACGCTCCTTGAAATTGTCCACATTAGTTATGTAGTTATACGAATAAAAAGTTGAGTAAGCATAAGTTTGTTTTTATTTGGGGGATATAATTCGGGAAAAATGTGGGACTTTTCTGAACCACCAGAGGCTAAATTAAACACTTAATGCAGTTTTCCAACGTCATAGGAAACTTGAGTCTTTAAATCTCAGTCTTTCATTGCTAAAACTAATGAACGAAATTATTTTGCCTACTAAGAGGCTAAGCTCTTCCAGAATAAGATTACAAGCATATCTAAATGCAAATGAAAAATTTCACGATATTTGCTTCAGTTTACTAAATAACCTGCTCAAATTATGAGCTATTACCCAAATTACTAATCCATTTTTAGTTCCACATTGATATACAGTATATATATCGAAGTGGTACTATTGCTATGGACGTAGTGTTTGTTTGTTTGTCGGCGTTATGGAAAGCGACGGCACGATAGATGGAGCTAGAACAGGATTATAATTGGCGGGATGTTTGAATAAGACAATTTCTTTCGATATGCTAGAACAGGATTATAATTGGCGGGATGTTTGAATAAGACAATTTCTTTCGATATGCTAGAACAGGATTATAATTGGCGGGATGTTTGAATAAGACAATTTCTTTCGATATGCTAGAACAGGATTATAATTGGCGGGATGTGTGAATAAGACAATTTCTTTCGATATGCTAGAACAGGATTATAATTGGCGGGATGTTTGAATAAGACAATTTCTTTCGATATGCTAGAACAGGATTATAATTGGCGGGCTGTTTGAATAAGACAATTTCTTTCGATATGCTAGAACAGGATTATAATTGGCGGGATGTGTGAATAAGACAATTTCTTTCGATATGCTAGAACAGGATTATAATTGGCGGGATGTTTGAATAAGACAATTTCTTTCGATATGCTAGAACAGGATTATAATTGGCGGGATGTGTGAATAAGACAATTTCTTTCGATATGCTAGAACAGGATTATAATTGGCGGGATGTTTGAATAAGACAATTTCTTTCGATATGCTAGAACAGGATTATAATTGGCGGGATGTTTGAATAAGACAATTTCTTTCGATATGCTAGAACAGGATTATAATTGGCGGGATGTTTGAATAAGACAATTTCTTTCGATATGCTAGAACAGGATTATAATTGGCGGGATGTTTGAATAAGATAATTTCTTTCGATATGCTAGAACAGGATTATAATTGGCGGGATGTTTGAATAAGACAATTTCTTTCGATATGCTAGAACAGGATTATAATTGGCGGGATGTTTGAATAAGACATTTCTTTCGATATGCTAGAACAGGATTATAATTGGCTGGATGTTTGAATAAGACAATTTCTTTCGATATGCTAGAACAGGATTATAATTGGCGGGATGTTTGAATTAGACAATTTCTTTCGATATGCTTGAATAGGATTATAATTGGCGGGTGTATGGGTTTGCCCACCCGACTACACCGATGTGGAACTAATATTACGGCCTGGGCCGACTTGTTTAACTTGAGGTTACAAGTTTCATGGGCAGTGGCACAAAATTCACCTTAAAAAAATTATGTATTGGTTTGAAACTAACATTAAACTTAAATAAAACGCCTCTTTTTTGTTATCAGTTTTTGAAATTCACCTTTTAAAAACTAATTAACTTGGAAATATAATTGAAAATGTGTTAAAAAATTAAATATTGTTATAATATTTAACTTGGTTTTTACTAAGGTATAAGTTTTTTACACAATGCGTAATGGAATGGTATGTACTAAGATAATGTACCGTGAAGCCGACACAACTGGCGCTGATGCCGCTGCCAAATATTACAAGTTCGTATTTTACCCATTTAAGTGAGTTTGGGCAAATTTAAATTTTTAAATTTTTAGTAAATTAGATCCAACTAAGTTGAAAATTTAATTTTAAAAACATTGGGATCATTTTGGAACTACGTATACGGTCGCGATAAGACATTTTAATTTTAAACAGATCTCTAGACAACACGCGGTAGCTTTCCGTCCAGTTACGCACTTTTGTGATATTTGCATTTCCTACCATTTCCAGATTGAGAATACTATAACCATCTGTCTACAAATATTTGATCATCAACATTGAAAGAATTTTTTTGCTTTACTGTCCAAATTCCTTACATATTTTCAGATATTACTCGGCTTCTTTAAACTAAAATTGATAATCTTTAAAATAATAACATTTGAAATGTTGCAATTGAGTATTGGAGCATTGACACTACTAGTAGCAGATGTAACATAATTACTCATAAGTATGCCACTGTACCTTTATTCCATTCAAAAATCTTCCCTAATGGTTTGTTTCACCACGAACCAGTAAAAAGATGGTTAAAAACTAACGTAGTCCTTTTTA
Organism: Leiobunum rupestre; assembly: GCF_980474605.1. NCBI lineage: Eukaryota > Metazoa > Arthropoda > Arachnida > Opiliones > Sclerosomatidae > Leiobunum > Leiobunum rupestre. The sequence continues at coordinate 482,241 of NC_143389.1, forward strand.
TTCATCCTAGTAATTTTGGGAGTCACACTATTGGCTAGTAACATATTTATTTAAGCCAATGGAAACCTCTAAATTGAGAAATAATTTTTTTTCGTCGGAATTTTAGTCAGCCCAATCTAGCTTTATTGAAATTTATAAATTCGCTCGGTTTGTGCGGATGAAGTTAAATTATGAGTATTTTAAAAAAATAAAAGGTTGGGGAAAATGAACAATAAGTGATCGCTTACCGAAAATGGAACAAGTCGACGAAGTGGGATATTCCACCAGCGTTATTAAAACCCATATCAAGCCTAGAAGAGTTAGGCCTAGGCTCAAAAGAATCTGCCAAGAGTCCAAGACTGAAGACTCCAAACTTGTAGATGCGCCGGAAAAGCTCAACCTGAATTTCAACTATGTTTTCCAATAAACCTGCTTCTTTTATTTGACAATGCAAATTTATTTTAGAATGTGAGTCTCCGAGAACTTCATTAATATTCAAATTAATAACATTAACAGAACTGACACTATATTGTAGTTCATTTTAGCTCCTAAGCCTTGGTTGTTCAAACCGGTTTGTTTACTAAAATAATAGCCGTCGGTTTATCACACATAGAGCTAATTATACGACGGCCTAATTGGCATTTGAGATTCGATGACGTCAAATATGACATCAAATA